>NC_057805.1:452422977-452424229 GCF_018294505.1 Triticum aestivum | reverse complement strand
CCGCCCGTCCAGCTTCGCTCACGCCGGCCTCCCGCCCTCCGCGCACCCCGGCCCGGCCGGGTCCGCGCCTCCCTGGTTCGGCTCCCTCCCGCGCCGGCTCCGCTCGCCACCGCGCCCGCTCGGCCGGCTCCTCCACTCGGCCCCGCCTTGCCTGGCCACCCGGCTGCGCTGCTAGGCCCGAACCTGGGTAAACTAGCGCGTGCTACTCGCATACCCGCTCCCGAGCCTATCAGCAGCAGTCTTACCCTCACACTAAGCCCTTGTGGCATCTGTCGACTCGCAAGCCCAGAATACCACGACAGTTGGCGCCCACCGTGGTGTGGTACTACTACTATGCTACCATGCTGCTGCTAGTTTCGCAGTCCGGGCGGGACCATCTTCGTCTTCACCGCCGCGGGGTCGCGCCGTCTCCCCGACAACGGTCGGAGGCTCGACATCGACAAGTCCCCGCAGTGGCCGCGAGGAGCGGCGCGTCCTCGCCGTCGGCCTCGCCTTCTTCGTCACCGCCATTGCGACGCCGACCGTCCGTCCGCGCGTGCGCCATGCGCGGGGCCTTGCCTCGGTCGGCCGTTTCGCGTCTGCTGCCCTCCGCGCTGCGCCTAGTTTCCGGCCGGAACGCGTGTTCCCTCCTACACATACATCTATGCATGCTAGCTAGATGCAAGTCAACCATGGTCATATACCACTCATACACTATCCACGCATTAGTCAATGCAAGTCAAACACTTCCAAAAACCATGGCATTGCTGCCTCGTTGTAGCTACTCCTGCCGCGTCCTCGAACTACTTCGCTAGCCTCCATCCTGAGCGCCAGCAGCGGCTGAACGCCTGCTCCTCGACCAGCGCGGCTGCCCGTCTGCCCGCACCACCGCGGGCTGCCCCGCTGCTGCCCTGCAGCTCCCGACGCCCACGAACTCCACCTCGCTGCTCCAACCCCGCCCAGGCTCCCTGCAGCTCCGTGGCTACCCGGCGTCCGGCCTCTCGTCGCCACCTGGGGCCCTCCCGCGCCCGGCGTCCGCACCCGGACGTGGCGATCTCCACGCCCTGCCGCCTCCTTGCACGCGTGCCGGCTTGGCCCCCCGCGGCCGCGCGCCAGTTCGGCCGGCTGATGTCGTGCCCGTCACCGGTCCCGCGCTTGCGGTCCGCCTGGCCGTCCTCGCGCCGCTCCGGCCGCCTCCCGCGGCTGTCCCGCGCCGGCTCCGCGAGCCCGGGCCGCCTGCTCCGCGCGCAGGGTCCGCGTCACGCCTCGCCCG
>NC_057805.1:452372574-452422967 GCF_018294505.1 Triticum aestivum | reverse complement strand
AACATGCGAATCCTACCCCGCGTGCGCCGACTTCGCGTCACCATCCAACACCCGGCCGCGTCGCCATCCAGCGCCCGGCCTCCCGCGGCCGTGCGCGCGCGCCTCCCAGGTTCGGCTCCCTCCCGCGCCGGCCCCGCTCCCCACCGCACCCGCTCGGCCGGCTCCTCCACTCGGCCCCGCCTTGCCTGGCCACCCGGTTGCGTGGAGACAAAGAGAAAGATGAAAGTCAACGGACCGGCTGGAAGAAAGAAAAGGGCCGGCTGATAGGCAAAAAAAAAACAGTGGCCGGCTGAAGAAAAGTCGGAGTAGAATGCTGCAAAGAAGAAAAAGAAGAGAAATGAAGTGCATCGATGGGTGCACTGTGTACGTGCATGTCTGGCCGGCTGCAATATGTACGTGTGCCCATGCACGGCCTGGCCGGCTGCCAACTATACTGGTGGAGCGCCCTACATTCAGCGGGTGCGCTGACGCGCCCCCGCGAAAAAGAAGACAAAGTAGTCACCGAGAGATCCGGCCCGACTGCTGAGCAATCGGCCCGAATCTTGGGGGCTACACCCGGCGGGAGCGCTGATGCGCCCCCGCGAAAAAGAAGACAAAGTAGTCGCTGGGAGATCCGGCCCGACTACTTAGCAGTCGGCTCGAATCTCGGGGGCTACACCCAACGGGTGCGCTGATGTGCCCCCGCGAAAAAGAAGACAAAGTAGTCGCTGGGAGATCCGGCCTGACTTCTTAGCAGTCGGCCCGAATCTCGGGGGCTACACCCAGCGGGTGCGCTGACGCGCCCCCGCGAAGAAGAAGACAAAGTAGTTGCCGGGAGATCTGGCCCGACTGCTCAGCAGTCGGCCCGAATCTCGGGGGCTACATCCAGCAGGTGCGCTGACGCGCCCCCGTGAAGAAGAAGACAAAGTAGTCGCTGGGAGATCCGGCCCGACCTCTCAACAGTCGTCTCGAATCTCGGGGGCTACACCCGGCGGGTGCACTGACGCGCTCCCGCGAAAAAGAAGACAAAGTAGTCGCCGGGAGATCTGGCCCGACTTCTCAGCAGTCGGCCCGAATCTCGGGGGCTACACCCAGTGGGTGCGCTGACGCGGCCCCGCGAAGAAGAAGACAAAGTAGTCGCCGGGAGATCCGGCCCGACTGCTCAGAAGTCGTCCCGAATCTCGGGGGCTACACCCAGCGGATGCGTTGACGCGCCCCCGCAAGGAAGAAGACAAAGTCGTTGCCAGAAGATTCGGCCTGACTGCTCAGCAGTCGGCCCGAATCTCGGGGGCTACACCCAATGGGTGCCCTGGTGCGCCCCCACGGAAGATTGCAGACAAGAGAAGAGTTATGTCCGGCTCCCAGCAGCCGGTAGAAGAGAAAAGAAAGAAAAGGGCGCTGCCAGACGCCTCGCCACCTGGCCGGCTGTGCCAGGCCGGCTCGGCTGCGTTCTGCTTGCCGCCTGGCCGGTCTGGCCCGACCGGCTGGACACTCCTCGAGCGCCTAGAGGCTCGAGGGCTACACCCAGCGGGTGCGCCGGTGCACTCCGCGAGCGCCGAGTCGCGCCGGTTGACTTCGGCAAACTCCGCCTCAGCTACACGAAAACCAATGTGAGCTCCTCACCCGCATATTTTTGCACCACGCAAGCACGGATAACCCCAAGCGATGCTCGGGGGACTATCTCCGCATTTCATTACAGTTGCATCACTGTTTGCCCCGGCGCCAGCCAGAGTTGGCCCGGGGGCTGACTGCTTGGCCTGAGATGTTAGTTCCCGCAGACGGCTTAGTAGCGTGTGCGGTACCAAAGGCCCACTCTTAGTCACAGACCGCAGAGCGGCTGTCCGGCTAGCAATTGTGAATGCTAGAGGCCACCCACGCGAAAAACGTCCGGGAAGAAAAATGATTCGGACGACCCAGCCGTTTCCTTTACAAGTATCTACTCGGTTGAATTCGCTCCCAGAGTCTGAGTATTGTACACTCTACTCCGCGGCCCACTCTCAGCCACAGACCGCAGAGCGGCTGTCCGGCAAGCGAGAGCACAAGCCAAAGAGCGGAGGGAACACGAAAAAGATTGAAGGGGGCTCGGACGAAACCGAGTCGGCACCCTCCGCATAAAACATGGAATGCTAAAAGCAGTCATTTGATATATCTGCGTGGACTAACTTTGTCTTTTTGCATGATCATTTCCATGAACACCCGCCAAAAAACCTCCGCTCAACTTTGCCATGTTGCCCGGAGGCTTGGGGGCTACTGTCGGAGTAATTGGCCACGGATACCCCGAAGACGGCGAGACAATAATTCAAGACATCGGGGCTAGCAAAGCCCCTCAGTCCGACTGCCCGACTGCTCCTGCCGGCTCCCCGTCCGACTGCTCTGCCCGGCCGGCTGCCGGCTGCCGACTGTGCCGACCAGCCGGCTGCCGACTGTAGCCCGACCCGACACCGACAAGACCCCGACGTGGCGGCCATACCGCGGACGAGACGGCTGTACCTCGACGCTATCATGTATAGTGCCACTTGTCCCCTGGCACTATTTATGAAGTGACCCAGGGGACAAGCATGACACCCCACCATGCGTTGCCCATGCCACCACATAGCTTACTCTCTAAGCTAGCCATGCGTATATATATGGGCACACATCCATCCATCCAGGATGGACTCTCACGCACCCACACTCAAGCAAGCTAGCTAGCTAGCCATCCATCCATCCAGGGGGGACTCCCACGGACACACACTCCACCACGGCCATGCCTGGCCACAAGAGCATGCATGCTCACTCCGGCCATACACATATACAGAGTCAGATGCCCGTGGCATTGATCCCAGATACAACTCCAGGAGCACTTTGTACTGCCCAACGTACACCCCAAATATATATACTCACACATGCAGGAGTAGGGGTATTATCTCTCCGGAGAGCCCCGAACCTGGGTAAACTAGCGCGTGCTACTCTCATACCCGCTCCCGGGCCTATCAGCAGCAGTCTTACCATCACACTAAGCCCTTGTGGCATCTGTCGACTCGCAAGCCCCCCGTGAGAATACCACGACATAGCTGCATGTGAACGGTGGTGGAGACTTGGGTGGTGCGGCCCTGGCAATGGCCCTGCTGGCGTCCTTGGTGAGGGCCTTGCCGGGTGGCCCGGCAAGGGCCTTGCCGTGGCGCGCTGTCGTCCCCGGCAAGGACCTTGCCGGGGGTCTGGTGGCCTTCCTTGGCAAGGATCTTGCTGAGGATCGTCATCTTCTAATCCTCATCTGATCTTGAGTGTTCCTTGTCTTCACAAAGATCTGCATGCCACCATGGAGGTGCCTCCCGAGCCCTGGCCCAACGTGGTGTTGGAGACCGCGGGCTCAAGGGTGGCTCGCTCTGTTGGTGTGGGGCGAGCTGCCCCGGCAAGGGTCTTGCCGGGGGAACCTGCTTCGTCCCTCTGCTCTTTGTGGTCTTGGCCTTGGCGTTGCTCTGGTTATCTTGGGCTTCGGTCTTACCTTTGTTCACCTCCCCTGTTCTGCTTGGTGTGACCGTGGGCGTTGCTCCGACTACCCGTGCACAAGTAAAGGGGTACAAAAGTGCGGCCCTTCTTTTGTACACCAACATCAAAGGACCTTGTTCCTTTTGATGAAGATTATGTGATTCCAAGTGAATCCGATGAAGACATTCCCTCTGCTGCTTCCTCAGAGCAGATGGATGAAGAGGCCGACTCTAATTGTCTCCTTGCCCATGCCTCAGTTCACTGCTGAAGAGGCCGATGTTGAGGAATTGGATGAACAAAATTCTACCGTGGACATTGGGAGTACTACTCCATTGATGAATGATGACTTTTGGGATAGTCAGCATACCAACTCTCCTTTGTTCACGCCATGGCAACAAATCCCTCAGTCCCCAGCACATACTGTTCCATTGGGCTCTGAAGAAACTCACCCCACTCCGTCTGTACATGAAGAAATTCCAGCCACTAGTGCTAATGCAACTGCTGCTGCTGAATCTTTGAAGACACAGACTGCCACTGAAGAGGAACCAGAAATTCCTCAGCCTGAAGAACCTGAGATTGCGATTCCTGAGGTTGTGATGCAACTGACTGACACTCCTCAACCCAAGCCAAAGGATCCATTCTCAAGGAAGCAAAAATTCAAGACTGATGATTTCTTCGGCGAGCATGTATTCTTCACTAATTACAACCCCTATGACTCTGCTCACATTAGGAAGAGGCGTTTCTGGACTGCCAGCCGGGCAAATTTTTATTCCTCAGTGCTGTTCAACAAAGACAAAGTCTTCGATCATGAGCACATTCCTCACGTGGATATGGAATCTCTGTCGTGCTTTGTGCGAGTCCTCAGTGTTCTTCACGATGCTGGACTGTTAAATTTCTGCACTGACATCTGTGATTGGAATGAAGAACTCATTCTTCAATTCTATGCAACGCTGCACATCACCGGAGACTCTGAAGATGTGAATTCATGGGTGTTGGACTGGATGACCAAAAACACTCACTACAAAGCACTAGCTACTGAATTGCTTCGTGCATTGCCTCTCAGTCCTCCCCTTGAAGCTGCTCGTTGCATATACCAAGAGCCCGATCTTATAGATCACTATATGCAAGTGCTGATGAAGCCAGGTCAGGCCCCAAGAACCAAATTCCTCGTGAAGGAATTGCTATATGTGCCTCAGAGTGTCTATCGCATTCTGACGAAGACATTGAGTCCTATCAAGGGCCATGACTCGAATGAAGCAGAAGTCGTTGGCATCATGAAGAATCTGCTTTTCAATATCATGCATGGCATTCCCGTCAACTTCAATTATTTCTTCATGAGGACTCTAGCCAATGTCGCAATGTCACCATTTGAGTTGAAGCCTTATGCTCCGTGGATTATGAGATTCATCAGAACAAGGTCTTCACTCAACTACAAAGCTGATACACTGAACCATTGCAGCTACTTGCTCCTGATTGAAGTCCTCAAACGGACACTCTCCTCAGCTGATGACAAGGGCAAGGCTTCTGCTGTTATTGATGAAGGCATTCGTCCATTGGATGGTCAATTTCGCAAAGCTGCATCCTACTCCACCAATGATGACTCTGCCACCCATGACTCTGCCGCCAACGCACCCAAGCAAAATCCTCAAGGCACAGCTCCCAGGGTGATGACTGATCGTGAGCTTCTCCTCAGTCTTCACCAGAAGGTTGATCGCAATCACAAATGGGTTAAGCATCAGTTTGGTTCAATTCTTTGCAACATGACTGCTACCCACAATGCAGTGAAGAAAAACCATTACTACCTCCATGAAACCTTCAACCGTACCTGGGATGTTCTGTCTCACATTTATAGCGAAGAAGATCTGAAGAAAAATGGTCTCAAGGAAGATTTTGACTGGTCTGCTCCTCCATCGAAGAAATACAAGAAGGTCAAGGTTCCTTCCTTGGTGGCCAGCTCCTATTCTTCATCGCGCGACACCGACGAGCATGAAGACTTGGACGACACTGCGGCAGGCCCGACATCAACAAACGACCCCAACAACGCTAGCGCTCCTTCATCAACTTGAGATTCTTCAGGGGCGTTAGTCCTCAGTTTCGATCCTTTTGGTCATTCGATGACAAAGGGGGAGAAATTTGAGTTAGTCTTCAAGCGGGTCTACTTATATGGGCGTTTTTGCTAAGTTACAACTCTCGTTCTTCTGATGACTTTGCTAGATCGAGTTGTAAACTTAAACTGTATGGTGGCCTGATACTTTTGCTGTAGTTTTTCTGCATGCTTATTCCTCATTAATGTTTATGCACACATGCTAAATTACATCAGTCACCATATTTCATCATGCATTTCAAATTCTTCATATATTATGTCAAATGCGTGTATGAATTACAAGATATAGGGGGAGATCTCCAAGATTCAACTCTTCAAGTGTGCATTGCTTCAAAAGCAAATTTCCCACTATGCACATCTTCAGGGGAGTTCTTCTATATCTTGCAATCAAATTCCTCAATATCAGTATTTACACTTCATATGTTTATGCCCGTTGAAAACTTAACCTATATTGTCATCAATCACCAAAAAGGGGGAGATTGTAAGTGCATCTAGTGCCCCTTAGTGATTTTGGTGTATTGAAGACTTATAGGTTAAGGGACTAATATGTTTACGAGTATACACAGGTCTATAAGTCTATGAGGAGTTTGATATTTACAGAGAAAGTCGACCCCTAAAAATGAAGTTCTTCGTCTGAAGACTTTGGATTTCTGAAGACTTTCTGAAGACTTTGAAAGTGGAGAAATTGGTGTGACCTTGAAGACTTGGTATTCATTCGAGGAACATGAAGTGTGAAGACTTTTGTTTTCATAGTTTCATTTTCTCTTTATTGATTCATATGAAACACCGTATTGTTAAAGAGGGTCGAGGAAATACTAAGGAAAAATTTCCATGTGATGCTCAACTCAAAATCTTACACCTACCAATCCCTTTGAGTGAAGCCATTGGAAATCTCATACAGTTCAGTCATATTCTTCAGTGACAAAGACGAAGTTCTTCTGGTCTCTCATGAATTTGTTCTGACTAAGGAGTTAGGAATTCGCCAGTGCGGATTGCCTACACAGTGAGGAACATGATAGCCCTGAGGAATTTGAGCCTCAAATATCCGACCGTTGTTGTGCTATGCGCCAGCTGGCCCAAAATATCTACCCACCTAACGGTCATATCATTGAGGGGCATTTATGTCTTATCATGTCGGGCCGCTCCCTAGGCTATAAATAGCCGCCCCCTTCAACCACTAACTGGTTGGCTGCTCCGAGAGAAACTGACACTTGTCATTTGAGAGCATCCCATCCTCCGAGGACTTTGAGCGAAAATCATCAAGTGAGGAAAATCCAAACCCAAACACCTACAAACCCAAAGTGATTGAGCATCACTGAAGAGATTGATCCTATGTGGATCCGACGCTTGTTACCTTTGAAGACTGTGCTTCTTCCAGACGGTTAGGCGTCATGGTCTAGAGCATCCAAGAGGAATTGTGGATCGCCGAGTGACCGAGTTTGTGAAGGTTCGGAAGTCACCTGAAGACTTACCTCGAGTGATTGGGCGACGTCTTTGTGACCTTAGCTCAAGGAGAATACGGTGAGGACTGTGTGTCCGGGATTGTGTGTCCTCAGGTTTAAATACCTAACCGCTCCAACCAGATGTACAACTGAGACAGCAGTTGGAACTGGACTACCAAATCATTGTCTTCACCAAGCTTACTGGTTCTATTTCCTCAACTCTTTCACTTCCTCATTACTGCGTTGTGCACTTGTTCATATCTGTGTTTGAAGACTTTGACTAAAGACTTTCTCAATTTCCTCAGTTCAATTTCTTCAGTCTGTTTGTCTTCATCCTGTGTTATCCTGTGTTTACGCTTTTCTGTACTCTGTGCCTGTCTTCATTTCATCATGATGACCATGCTTGTGTTATGTTATGTTTACTTCTGAGTACTTATTCCGCTGCACGTAGTTCTTCGATAAGGAATTTCCTCACCCGCAAATTCCTCAATGAATAATTCATAAAATCGCCTATTCACCCCCCCTCTAGTCGATATAACGCACTTTCACATACCCGAAGGAATTTCAAAGTAAACATTTTCATTTTCAGCAGGTTCAGTAGGTTGAGGAGCAACTCTTTTCTCTACTAGTCGAGGTGAAGATACCCCGGACAAGCCCCTTAAAGGATTACTTTCCATAGTAACAAGTGACAGTAAATTTCAGCACACTATATAAATTTTTCCGTACCAAATTCCACCTACCAAAGGCGCTTCACTCGCCGACAATGGCGCCAGAAAAGAGTCTTGATGACCCACAAGTGTAGGGGATCTATCGTAGTCCTTTCGATAAGTAAGAGTGTCGAACCCAACGAGGAGCAGAAGGAAATGATAAGCGGTTTTCAGCAAGGTATTCTTTGCAAGCACTGAAATTATAGGTAACAGATAGTTTTGTGATAGATAAATTGTAAAGGGTAAGAAGTAACATGTGTAAATAAAGTCCAGCAAGGTGGCCCAATCTGTTTTGTAACAAAGGATGTCGGTGTACAAAAGAAGGGGCGCACCTTTGTACCCCTTTACCTGTGCACGGGCAGTCGGAACTGCCCCCACGGCCACACCAAGCAGAGCAGGGGAGGTGAACCAAAGCAAAACCGAAGCCCAAAGCAGCCAGAGCAACGCCAAGGCCAAGACCACAAAGTGCAGAGGGACAAAGCAGGTTCCCCCGACAAGACCCTTGCCGGGGAAGCCTCAGCAGCCCCAGCAAGACCCTTGCCGGGGCAGCTCGCCCCGCACCAACAGAGCGAGCCACCCTTGAGCCCGCGGTTTCCAACATCACATGGGGCCAGGGCTCGGGAGGCACCTCTGTGGTGGCATGCAAATCTTTGTGCAGACATATTCAAGATCAGATGAGGGCTAGAAGACGACAATTCTCGGCAGGGTCCTTGCCGAGGAGAGCCACGAGACCCCCAGCAAGATTCTTGCCGGGGACGACAGCGCGCCACAGCAAGACCCTTGCCGGCCCCCCCGGCAAGGCTCTCGTCGAAGACAACAGCAGGGCCACTGCCAGGCCCGCACCAACCGAGTCTCCACCACCGTTCGCATGCAGCTGCCAGCCCAAACCAGCTGGGCAGGCACCTGCGTGGCAACATGCAGCTTCCAGGCCAACTCAGCAGGCGCCTGTGTGGCGGCATGCAGATCTTCGTGAAGACCCTACCACCGCGCCACCTCAGCTGTCTGCCTGCCTAGATGGCGCCGCACGCATCGCTGGCCAGGGCGCGTGTCGAAGCGAGGAGGAGCGGCGACAGACGGGACAAGCCTCGCCCCCGTCCCAGATAAAGCTAGGGGACACCTCAGCGGTGCATTAAATGCATCTTGTCCTGTAATACGAGCGATAAGCTCATAGCACTGTACGCCTTTCCACCTCCTGTATGCCACTGTGGCAGCCCCTTTTGCCTATAAAAGGAGGCCCATGGCATATTGGAGAAGGATTCGGCTCTTTCGAACCACGCACTCGCCACAGCTAGTACGAGAGCTCAAGAACTCTCTGAAATACACCCACCAAAGCAGGACTAGGGTTTTACGCATCCTCGCGGCCTGAACCTTGGTAAACGATCCTTTTGCTTACTACTGATCCTGCTCTTCTTGCAACCCTGCGCCCCGACAACCGTAGTAGGGATTCTTGTGATCCCATAGGTGTCGTTTCACACCGACATCTTTGGCGCGCCAGGTAGGGGGTGCAATTGTGAGAATCTGGTCTAGTAGTTAGCCTAGCAGTTCTTCGTCGCCATGGCTCCTAAGAAGAAGACGACCATGGCGATCGGCTCATTGGGAGCCGAACGACCCGTGCCGGTGCGGACGAGCAGTCGACCGGTCGCGGACAGGACCCGGGCCGTGGTCCGCGAGCACCAGCATCGCCCTGGCAGTCAGAGCTTGGCGAGCGGTGTCGTTCGCGTGCCAGACGACCGGCCGCACGTCACCAGATCCAAAGACGGAGCTGGGGCCCCCGCAGGCGGCACGGGGCCCTCCGGGGGTGTCGTTATGCCACCTCCGGGCGGCGCAGCGACCTCCAAGATGCCCACACCAGCGACCACTATGCGCTCTTCCCATGGTGTGCACGCCGAGCAGCGTCACCACGCTGGTGACCCTTGGCACCGCCGTGGGAAGAGCCCTGTGCGTCATCCGCGAGATGAAGGGGTTCAGCATGCCCGCCAAAGTGCTGGCGAAAATGGCACGCGGCCGCTGGGTCGTAACGGAGCTCCTTCTAACGTAGTTAGAAGTCGAAGCGCGCCGCGATCCACGCAGCTATCGCCGCCGCCCACTCCAGCGGAAGCTTTGGCGCGCGCGCAGCTGCTCCTCGACTTCCCTCCTGCTGCGGAGAAGCTCGATGAGTGGAGGGCCACCATCTGGAGCTTTGTCGCCGTCGCCAACAAAGATGATCCGCGACCGGCGGGGCTCTCGGGTCGGCGCTCCGCCGAGACACCACGTGCTGGTGCTGGGAGGACCGGGGGAGCTGCAGCCACGGTGCACTCTCCACCTCCTCGCCAGCCGCCGCGGGCGTCTGCCTGTTGTGACGACGCTTGTGAAAACATCTCTATAGCGTCGTCCGACCCGCGGACCCACCGCGACCAGCGCCAAGTTCTTTGAGAACGAGCTCACGAAGATGCTTGGACGACCATCGCGTGCCGGCGCGATACACGCCACCAGTTGGACAAGCGGGCGGGACCCGCTATGGACCACGCAACACCGGGGGGCTCCAACAGCCTACCCTACGAGGTGGGCTGCCCGGCCTTCACCCGTGAGCTGTGGCAGTTCCAGTGGCCGTCCCACCGCACGTTCAAGCCCGACGTCGGCGAGAAGTACACTGGCAAGACCCATCCGTCTGAGTTCCTCAGCATCTACACCATCGTGATGCAGGCTGCTGGAGCTCGCGACGACAAGGTGCTTGCCAACTATTTCCCGCTGGCACTGAAGCCCAATGTGATGTCTTGGTTGATGCACTTGCTGGCGGATTCCATTTCTCCTTGGTCGGATCTGTGCCATGAGTTCGTTGGCGCCTTCATAGGAGGCCACCAAGCTCATGGCCAGGCCAGTGATCTGCATATCATTCCCCAGAAGGAAGGGGAAACCCTGTGCAAGTACATCCAGAGATTCAGCCGGGTGCAGTACAACATCCCGACGTTCATCCCGCCGCTGTGATCAGCGCGTTCCATCAGAACATGTGCAACCGCAAGATGCGCGAAGAGCTGGCGATGACTAAGGTTAAGGATGTGGCCGAGCTCTACGTTCTGGCCGATAGGTGTGCCCGGGCTGAAGAGGGAAGGAAGTACCCCGGCGAAGACGCCGGTGCGGAAACTGACTCTACCGATGAAGACGCCGCCACCCCGACGAAGAAGGGCCGGTGTCGCAACAGGAAACGCAAAAGGCAAGGCCGTGCTTGCCGTTGAGGGATCTGACGACACCGGCGCTGCCAAGAAGGTCAGGGCAGACGCCCCCGACAAGGAGATTGCCGGGTGCGCCGCCTGCCGGGCCTTGGCGGCTACTGACAAGCCAGGAAGCTCCAGCAAGCAATACTGCAAGATCCACTGCACCAAAGGGCCACGACCTCCAGAACTGCCGACAAGTCGAGCTACTTGCTGAGAAGCAAAAAGCTGAGTACGAGATGCTGGACAAGGAGAAGGACCGGGATGGTGCCGAGGGATCCGACAAGAAGCATGGCGGTCAAGGAGGCCGCCGCGGCAAGGATAACCAGCAAGAGAGGCCCGCCCGGGCCCGCGACAAGAAACAAGAAGACGATGATCACGACAAGGATGACGTGTTCGGTGAGCAAGAGTTCCAGCAGGCTACGGAGGCCATGTGTGTCGATGGTGGTGCCTCGCTGCATACTTCTCACCGCCAGCTCAAGCAGTGGGCGCGTGAGATTACAGCAGTAGAACCGTCATTCGACGCTCAGAAGCCGCTGAAGTGGTCCAGCACGCCCCTCATCTTTGACGCCGAGGACCACCCTGACCGCACAACCGTGGTCGGGTGCTTGCCATTGTTGGTCTCACCAACGGTATGCAACCTCAAGGTGAACAAGATGTTGGTTGACGGCGGGGCTGGCCTGAACCTGATCTCGCCTGTCGTGATCAGAAGACTGCAAATCCCTGATGGAGACCTCGAGGAAATGGGTACGTTTCAAGGGGTCAATCCGGGGAGGAGCCAGCCGAAGGGGAAGATCACACTGCCCGTGACGCTTGGAGGGGAGTTGAACTACAGAACGGAGAGGATCATCTTCGATGTGGCTGAGATCCCCTTGCCCTACAACGGGATCCTCGGCCGCCCGACACTAGCCAAGTTCATGGCAGCATCACACTACGCCTACAACATGCTAAAGACGCCCGGGCCGTTGACCATCATCTCCGTCCCCTCCGACAAGAAGGATGCGCTGATCTGCGCCGACCAACTCTACCGGGAAGCAGTTGCAGCAGCTGCCGTCAAGGCACCTGCTCCTGCCGCTGAAGGCCCAGAAGAGAAGAGAAAGCCCAGCAAGACCTCTCGCACTCACTCTGGCAAGCACGCCTCTTCGTAGTGCTACGCTACCGTCGAGGACGTGCTAGAGAGCTCTACCGGCAAGAGCAAGAAATCCAGAGCCGAGCCACCGCAGACCAAGAAGGTGTCCGCAAGGGAGGATGGCACGGGAGGGGCCTTCACCATAGGCTCCACCCTCGACAGCAAATAGGAAGGCGCGCTCGTCACCTTCCTGCGGGCGAATGTCGACGTGTTTGCTTGGCAAGCATCCGACATCCCTTCGTTCCCAGGGAGGTGATTGAGCACCACCTAGCTGTCTGCCCTCATGCGCGGCCCGTCAAGCAGAAGGTCAGAAAGCAGGCTCTAGAGAGGTAGGAGTTCATCACAGAGGAGATCAGGAAGTTGGAAGTGGCAGGTTGGTGAGAGGAGTGCTCCACCCGACGTGGTTGGCCAATCCGGTAGTGGTGCGCAAGGCGAATGGGAAGTGGAGGCTGTGTATTGATTACACAAATATCAATAAGGCTTGTTCTAAGGACCCCTTCCCGTTGCCGCGCATCGACCAGATTGTTGACTCGACGGCCAGGCGTGATCTGTTATCATTCCTCGACGCCTACTCGGGCTACCACCAAATCTTCATGAAAAAATAGGATGAAGAAAAGACATCATTCATCACCCCATGTGGTACGTATTGCTTTTTACGGATGCCTTTCGGGTGGAAGAGTGCTGGCTCGATGTTTGCAAGAGCGGTCCAAATTGGTTTTGAACCTCAGCTCCATAGAAATATGGAGGCATACATGGACGACATAGTGGTCAAAACCAAGGACGGGCCAACTCTTGTGCAAGATCTGGAAGAGACATTTGCCAACCTGCGCAGGATCAACCTTAAGCTGAACCCTGAGAAGTGTGTCTTCGGCGTTCCATCCGGCAAGCTTCTCGGGTTCTTTGTGTCACAATGCGGGATCGATGCAAACCCAGAAAAAATCAAGGCTATTGAGCAGATTGAGGCGCCCAAACGGATCAAGGATGTGCGTCGGCTCACCGGCTGCGTCGCCGCCATGAGCCGATTCATCTCTAGGTCCGCCGAGCGCGCCCTTTGTTTCTTCAAAATCTTGAAGAAGGCAGGCACAATGGAGTGGACCCCAGAAGCCGAGGCAGCATTGCAGGATCTGAAGAAATACCTTTCCTCCACGCCAATACTAGTTGCGCCTAAACCACAAGAGCCGTTGCTGCTATATCTGGCGGCGACGAATCAAGTGGTCAGCGCCACACTGGTGGCACAGAGGGAGGTCTACGAGGAGGCAGTGACGGCGGCAGAACCAGCGGATGGCAAGCCGAAGATCCCCCCGGCAACGCCTGGTGCCGGCAAGGCGCGGTCCCCGGCAGAGTCTGATGCCACCAAGGCAATGCCCGCGCAGTCGAGTGAGGTGGTGCAGAAGAAGAAGATGATGCAGCACCCGGTTTACTTTGTCAGCTCCCTCTTGCAGGGGGCTAAGTCGAGGTATTCGTGTGTGCAAAAATTGCTCTTCGGCCTCCTTATGGCCTCGTGGAAGCTGCATCATTACTTCCAAGCCCACGAGATCACTGTTGTCACCCGCCTCCCATTGCAACGGATACTGCATAACCCAGATGCAACCGGAAGGATTGTGGAATGGGCCTTGGAATTGTCAAGTTTTGGTTTGAAGTTTGAAAGGACCTCGACAATCCAGAGCAGAATCTTGGCGGAGTTCATTGCAGAATGGACCTCAACGCCTGACGAAGAAATCCAGGAGACCGCTCTCCTAGGCAAAGAAGCAGACCGCGACTGGATCATGTACTTTGATGGGGCTTTCTCGCTGCAAGGCGCCCGTGCTAGCGTGCTGCTCATCGCGCCCACCGGAGAGCACCTCAAGTACGTGGTCCAGATGCACTTTCCCAGGGAGATGTCCACCAACAACACTGCGGAGTACGAAGGGCTGCTTGCCGATCTCAGGATCGCGGAGGACCTCGGGGTTAAGAAGCTCATCGTTAGGGGTGACTCGCAGCTTGTTGTCAGACAGGTCAACAAGGATTACCAGAGCCCATTGATGGAAGCTTACGTAGATGAGGTGAGGAAGCTGGAGGAGCGCTTTGACGGTATCCAAGCGGAGCACGTCCCTCTAATGGAGAACGACATCGCCGATTACCTGTCGAAGCGTGCTGCATTCAAGCTACCTATGGAACCAGGTACCATTTTGCTCCGGTTAACTCAACCATCCGTCGAACCATCAACAAGGCAGAACAAGCGGAGGAAGGCAGGTCCCGGCAAGTACGTTCCTACCGAGCCCCCTGGGGCTGCCGGCAAGGGTACTACCGCGGACGCTGAACCGGCCAAAGGGCAACTAGCTCTGGCAGGGCGTCAAGCCCTGGCCATGGAGACGGCCGCGCCCATGGCCGAGGAAACGCCTTTTGTCTTTGCCGTCGAGCCCCAGGCTCCGGCATGGGCACATCATACTGTCTGATTCCTCCAAACAGGGGAGCTTCCTGAGAAGCAGGAAGAAGCGGAAAAAGTAGCCCACCAGTCCGCCCTGTATCAGCTCGTCGACGATGTCCTATATAGGAGAAGGCCGAACGGTGTGAAATTGAAGTGCATCCCCCGGGAGGAAGGACTGGAGCTGTTGGCACAGATACATGGAGGCATATGTGGCTCCCACATAGGGTCGAGGGTCCTTGCCGGGAAGAAGTTCCGGCAAGGTTTCTTCTGGCCCACCGCCCTCCAGGATGTGACGGCACTAGTAACCAAGTGTGAAGCGTGTCAGTTCCATTCGAAGAAGCTTCATCGACCAGCTCAAGCCCTTCAAACAATCCCTCTCTCCTGGGCATTCTCGGTCTGGGGGAACGATATACTGGGCCCTTTCCCCCGCACTATCGGGGGCTTTGAGTACTTGTACATTGCAATCGACAAGTTCACAATGTGGCCGGAGGTGGAAGCAGTGAGAAAGGTGACTGCTCAGTCAGCTGTCAAGTTTTTCAAGGGACTGGTCTGCCATTTCGGTGTGCCAAACAGAGTCATCGCCGACAGCGGCACGTAGTTCAAGAGCCACACCATCATGCAATACATTCAAGACCTCGGCAGCAAGGTCTGTTTTGCTTCCGTGGCACACCCACGGAGCAATGGCCAAGCGGAGAGGGCAAATGCTGAAGTATTGCGAGGCCTAAGAACAAAGACTTTTGACAAATTGTACAAGAGCGGAAGGCGCTGGATTGATGAAATGCCGGCGGTTCTTTGGTCAATCAGGATGACGCCAAATTGAGCCACCGGCCAGACACCTTTTGCCCTGGTATATGGGGCAGAAGCAGCTCCCCACGGAACTCATATACGGGTCACCTCGAGTGCTCGCCTATGATGAGCTTGAGCAAGAGCAATTGCGCCAAGATGACGCGACGCTCCTTGAGGAAGATCGTCTTCGGGCGGCTGTGAGAGCAGCACGCTACCAGCAAGCCTTGCGCCGCTACCATAGCCGCAAGGTTCATGCCCGAAGCTTTGAGGAAGGCGACCTTGTTCTTCGGTGCTTTCAGTCGGCCAAGAATTCCAACAAGTTGACACCGAAGTGGGAAGGCCCTTATCGGGTAATGCGAGTCAACAGGCCCGGCGCAGTCCGCCTGGAGACCGAAGATGTTGTCCCAGTGGGCAACTCCTGGAACATCGAGCATCTTCGCAAGTTTTACCCGTAAGGCGCGGCTTGCCGGGCCTCCCGGCAAGCCACCTTTTGTACAAGCTTTGCCGGCAAGGCATGTAACCCTTCGTACAAAGCTAGGCGCAGACCCTGAGCATAAATAAATGAAGCACTGGCGCCCTAAGTTATAGCATGCATGCTAGGTCGAGTCTCTTCCTTGGTTAGGGTTGATAGTGCTTGGCGGCGACTAACCCCTTGCTTAGAGGTCGAGTGCGCGTCTCCCTGTCCTTTTCTGTCATCTTTTGGTTCGCAGGGCACATGAGCATTTCTGCTGAGCTACTTCGAAGAAAGGGCACGGACGGGCGTCCTAGCCCCGGCAAACCAAAGTTGCCGGGGGCTGCAAGTACAAGGATCCAACCGCGGCAAGATGAGGTTGCCAGGGGCTACAGATCCAGATAAGTCTTTCATCCTCTCCCATGCATTTCGGAACGGAACTGGGGCATGTGAAACCTCATTTTATCTCCAGGCTACCGTGCTCCCCTTTTTCCTATACCTAAGGATTTTCTCGTAGGTCTGGATTTGGTTGTAGCCGCGGCGGCAAGGAGATAGAACGGGGAGCCTAAGCCCACTTCATCCCTGCCTCCGCCAAGAGCGCGAGAATGGTCGAGTGAAGTGAGGGGGACGACAAGGCCTGTTGCCGAGCGAAAAACGTTTATCTTAAATAATAACAAGGATTCGCTCCTTGTCGCGGGGTCTACCCACGAACGAAAACCCCTGCAAACATCCCTTTTTCAATAAAAACATCCCATACAGGTACAGTTCATACGGAATGAAAAACATGAGCAAGGGGAATACAAGTTCTCAATTTAACGAAGGCCCGCAGGCTTACAGATTAGAAAAGAGATAAGATGCCCGTGATCCCTTTCTTGTCCCTCTCCTCAGGAGGTAGGTCAAGGAAGCGGAAGGGCAAAAGGGGCGCCTAGGCGAGCTACGAGCAGCAGAAAGCACCAAGAGAACACCTCGGTGGCCGCCCCCGGGTGGGCCGGTGATGACGGTGCCAGGAAAGGAGCTGGAAGACGAGGCGGCGGGACCGGCAATACGCGATGAAGGCGTCGGTGCCCGCGTACTCCGAGTTGACGGCCTTGCCACTCGCCCTCTTCCTCTTCTGCAGCCTCCCAACGCTAGCCGCCCAAGAAGACGACCCCGAGAAGTTCAAGGAGTTGGCCCCACCCCCGGCAAAACTCTGTCGGAGGAGCGGCCAGGTGCAGATGCTGCTTCCGCACCCGCCCGAGCGCAGGGCTTCCGACGCCTAGTCGGACTCGTCCTCGTCATTTGCCCCGCTGTCCTCCTCATCACTTTCGCTCGAGGAAGAGCTTCCATCGTCGGAATCTCCGTCGGAGGAGCTCTCCACGCAGCACTTCAGGCGAGTCCCGAAGTCTCCGAAGACCTTGACGGAGAGCAGGCCATCCTCCATTAATTTGAAGTAGAGGACGAGCCCTGCCGTCAGGCTGTGGATGCGAGCGAACGTCATCCACCCGCGACAGAGGTACATGACCCGAGGAGCCGGGAAGTCGACGTCGACCCGCGTGCCCCCATTCCCACAGCCCCTCATGTGCCATCTGAGGGATTGGGGCGGGTCACGCTCCATCTCCCGAGCGAACGGGGCGGGAAGACGAAGACGGCGACGTGGAGGCCGGCGCAGCCTGATGAAGAACTCGCGGGGTTGGTCTCCAACATGGCCTTCCATCGGAAAAGGCATCATTGGTGGGGGCGAAACCGGCGGGCCGCCCCGTCCTCCTCTTCCTCGAGCACTACGACCTCTACCCCGGCCTCGCCCACGGCCTCGCCCCCTCCACCTTCCCCTCGCGGCCGGCTCCGCCACCGCGGGCTCAGGAGGAGGAGGGACGCGCTGTCTAGCGGTGACCCTCGCCACCACTGTCGAGGGACTAGCATTCCCTTTCTCCATGGCGAGTGAAGGGAAGAAGCGGAAGCGAGAGGAGATAGGTGACAGAAGAGTGCGGTACGCCATTCCCCCTTCCCCCTCCTTATAAAGGGGCTGGGTCGGGGCTCGGCCGCCCCGCTCGGCCAATCCAGTCACCAGAGGCGCAGGGAATCGGGACCGACTCGCTGCCCCAACCAGCGGCGACCCGATTTCTCGCCTCCACCGCTTGCCACCCCGCGCGCATGGAGGACGCATGGCAAACATGCAGAATCGAGGGGACAGGTGAGGCGACCTCTCCCCACCCCGTGATCTTGGGGTGTGGATGCCTTGAAGACCGCGACCGGACCCCACGCGGTAAATGAGCCGCGCCTCCGCCTCTTTACCATGATGTGACGCATGTGTGTGGGAAAATGCCCCACGCATGCCACCCACGTCACGCGCACCCCTCCACACCGCGCCACACGCTGCGCGCGGGTCATGGGAAGCGCAGCGCGCGAAAAGTTTTACCGCGGTAAAAACCGCCTCGCCTGCCCGCACACCGTTTTGGGCCTGGCCCAACAACGCGTCGCGCTTATGTGTGGCCCAAGCCCCGGGGCTCCTGTCGGTGTACAAAAGAAGGGGCGCACCTTTGTACCCCTTTACATGTGCACGGGCAGTCGGAGCCGCGCCCACGGCCATATCAAGCTGAGCAGGCGAGGTGAACCAAGGCAAAACAGAAGCCCAAGATAGCCAGAGCAACGCCAAGGCCAAGACCACAAAGAGCAGAGGGACGAAGCAGGTTCCCCCGGCAAGACCCTTGCCAGGGCAGCCTCAGCAGCCCCGGCAAGACCCTTGCCAGGGCAGCTCGCCCCGCACCAACAGAGTGAGCCACCCTTGAGCCAGTGGTTTCCAACATCACATGGGGCCAGGGCTCGGGAGGCACCTCTGTGGTGGCATGCAGATATTTGTGAAGACATATTCAAGATCAGATGAGGGCTAGAAGACGACGATCCTCGGCAGGGTCCTTGCCGATGAGAGCCACGAGACCCCCGGCAAGATCTTTGCCGGGGACGACAGCGCACCACGGCAAGACCTTTGTCAGGCCCCCCGGCAAGGCTCTCGCCGAGGACAACAGCAGGGCCACTGCCAGGCCCTCACCAACCGAGTCTCCACCGCCGTTCGCATGTAGCTGCCAGCCCAAACCAGTTGGGCAGGCACCTGCGTGGCAACATGCAGCTTCCAGGCCAACTCAGCAGGCGCCTGCATGGCGGCATGCAGATCTTCGTGAAGACCCTACCACCGCGCCACCTCAGCTGCCTGCCTGCCTACATGGCGCCGCACGCATCACTGGCCAGGGCGTGTGTCGAAGCAAGGAGGAGCGGCGACGGACGGGGCGGGCCTCGCCCCCGTCCCTGATAAAGCTAGGGGACACCTCAGCGACGCATTAAATGCGTCTTGTCCTGTAATACGAGCGATAAGCTTAGAGCACTGTACGCCTTTCCACCTCCTGTATACCACTATGGCAGCCCCTTCCACCTATAAAAGGAGGCCCATGGCATACTGGAGAAGGATTCGGCTCTTTCGAACCACGCACTCGCCACAACTAGTTCGAGAGCTCAAGAACTCTTTGAAATACGCCCACCAAAGCAGGACTAGGGTTTTACGCATCCTCGCGGCCCGAACCTGGGTAAACGATCCTTGTGCTGACTACTGATCCTGCTCTTCTTGCAACCCTGCGCCCCGGCAACCGTAGTAGGGATTCTTGTGATCCCATAGGTGTCGTTCCACACCGACAAAGGACAAGCCTGGACAAATTCTTATATAGAGAAAAGCGCTCCCGAGGACACATGGGAATTATCGTCAAGCTAGTTTTCATCACGTTCATATGATTCGCGTTTGGTACTTTGATAATTTGATATGTGGGTGGACCGGTGCTTGGGTGCTGTCCTTACTTGGACAAACATCCCACTTATGATTAACTCCTATTGCAAGCATCCGCAACTACAAAAGAAGTATTAAGGTAAACCTAACCATAGCATGAAACATATGGATCCAAATCAGCCCCTTACGAAGCAACGCATAAACTAGGGTTTAAGCTTCTGTCATTCTAGCAACCCATCATCTACTTATTACTTCCCAATGCCTTCCTCTAGGCCCAAACAATGGTGAAGTGTCATGTAGTCGACGTTCACATGACACCACTAGAGGAGAGACAACATACATCTCATCAAAATATCGAACGAATACCAAATTCACATGACTACCAATAGCAACACTTCTCACGTGTCCTCAGGAACAAACGTAACTACTCACAAAGCATATTCATGTTCATAATCAGAGGGGTATTAATATGCATAATGGATTTGAACATATGATCTTCCACCAAGTAAACCAACTAGCATCAACTACAAGGAGTAATCAACACAACTAGCAACCTACAGGTACCAATCTCAGACTTAGAGGCAAGGATTGGATACAAGAGATATACTAGGGTTTTTAGAGGAGATGGTGCTGGTGAAGGTGTTGATGAAGATGGACCCCCTCCCGATGAGAGGATCGTTGGTGATGACGATGGAAATGATTTCCCCCTCCCGGAGGGAAGTGTCCCCGGCAGAACGGCTCCGCTAGAGCCCTAGATTGGTTCCGCCTCGTGGCGGTGGAGTCCCGTCCCGAAAGCTTGCTTATGATTTTTGCTCGGACGAAAGACTTTATATAGCAGATGTTGGGCACCGGAGGGCCACCAGGGGGCCCACGAGGCAGGGGGCGCGCCCAGGCGGTAGGGCGCGCCCCCACCCTCGTGGCCAGGGTATGGGCCCCCTCTGGTATTTTCTTTGCTCAGTATTTTTTATTATTTCCAAAAATAACTTCCGTGGAGTTTCAGGACTTTTGGAGTTGTGCAGAATAGGTCTCTAATATTTGCTCCTTTTCCAGCCCAGAATTCCAGCTGCTGGCATTCTCCCTCTTTATGTAAACCTTGTAAAATAAGAGAGAATAGGCATAAGTATTGTGACATAATGTGTAATAACAGCCCATAATGCAATAAATATCGATATAAAAGCATGATGCAAAATGGACGTGTCACCAGTTTCTCCATCCAAATATGTCCAAACCCATAATTCCAAACTCGGCCCCATCGATTCTTTCTATCCGGAGCTACCGAATTCATATGACGTAGCCACTGCCAGAAACCCTAATGATTCAGTCACACCAATATGGATCTTGGTCTCACCGAGATGGCCTTGCCAACTCTTTGTTATCTGTTCGAATTATTTTGGTCTCACCAAAATAGCAATCGGTCTCACCGAGATGGCTTGACCAACTCTCTGTTGCCTTATTGCTTCACTTAGATCTCACCAAGTTGATGTAATTGGTGCCACCGAGACGCGGTTTTCCCTAAGCCCTATCACATCGGCCCATCAAGTTGTTCCAGTCGGTCCCACCGAGATTCCTAACGTTCACATTTTGAACTGATCGGTGCCATCAAGTTTAACCATACGGTCCCACCGAGATGAGTCAAATGTGTCTAATGATTGGATTTTGTGTGGAGGCTATATATACCCCTCCACCCCCTTCTCCATTTGTGAGAGAGCCATCAGAATGTGCCTACACTTCCACCATTCATTTTTTGAGAGAGAACCACCAATTCATGTGTTGAGATCAAGAGATTCCATTCCTACCATTTGAATCTTGATTTCTAGCTTTCCCCAAGTTGCTTTCCACTCAAATCCCTCTTCCACCATAGCCAAATCTAAGAGAGAGAGAGAGTTGAGTGTTGGGGAGACTATAATTTGAAGCACAAGAGTAAGGAGTTCGTCATCAACACACCGTTTATTACCTTTTGGAGAGTGGTGTCTCCTAGAATTGCATGTGTAGGCTGATTGACTGACTTGTGCTAATTGCTGAAATCCGCCCACAACTTAAATTGGGAAAAGGATAGATTTTTATTTGGTCAAGTCGTCTAATCACCCCCCTCTTGAAATACTTTAGATCCAACAGGTAAACTAATCACACATCATCGGAAGGGCAACAAGGTTGACACAGAAGCCCTTCGTGGTCGAAACCCCCTCCGGCAGAGTACCGGAAAAGGCCTCCAGATGGGATCTCATGTGGATAGAAACTTGCGGCGGCGAAAAAAGTATTTTTGGTGTGCCCTCTAGTATATATCAAATATTTGGGTATTTATAGAACAAAGATTAGAGTTAGAGGAGCATCAGGGGGCCCACAAGCCTGGGGGTGACCCCCCTAGGGCGCTGATACGTCTCCAACATATCTATAATTTATGAAGTATTCATGCTATTATATTATCATTCTTGGATGTTTTACAATCATTTTATACCAACTTATTATCATTTTTTAGGACTAACCTATTGACCCAGTGCCCAGTGCCAGTTGCTGTTTTTTGCTTGTTCTTTACATTACAGGAAATCAATATCAAACGGAGTCCAAACACCGCAAAACTTTTTGTGGATTTTTTATGGACTAGAAAACTCCCGATGGGCTAGAGCAGCACCTGGGGGGTTGTGCCCACCTCGGTGGCCTCCCACACCCCCTCTTTACCCTATAAATTCACAAATATTCAGAAAACCCTCGGGGTTAACCTAGCTCAGAAGTTCCACCATCGCAAGGCTCTGTATCCACAAGAAACCAATCTAGTCCCCGTTCCGGCACCCTGCCGGAGGGGGAAATCATCACCGATGGCCATCTTTATCATCCCGGCGGCCACCACAATGAGGAGGGAGTAGTCCACCCTCGGGGCTGAGGGTTTGTACCAGTAGTCCACCCTCTAGGATATATTGATCGGAAAGAATAGCTTTGAGGTGGTTCCGTACCCTAAAAAACAATTCCGTCTTATGTTCTCCGCTAGATAGGAACTTTGGAGTGATTCTTCATCACACTTTGAGGGACGGTGATATGATCCAATTATATTAGCACTGTTGAGAGAATGCACTAGTGAAAGTATGGACCCTAGGCCTCATTTTCAAGCATTGCAATACCATTTTTGTGCCCGTTTACTATTTGCTACCTTGCTGTTTTTATTTATTCAGATTATAAAAATATATTTCTACCATCAATATTGCACTTTTATCACCATCTCTTCGCCGAACTAGTGCACCTATACAAATTACCATTGTATTTGGTGTGTTGGGGACACAAGAGACTTTTTATTATTTGGTTGCAGGGTTGTTTGAGAGAGACCATCTTCATCCTACACCTCCCACGGATTGATAAACCTTAGGTCATCCACTTGAGGGAAAATTGCTACTGTCCTACAAAACTCTGTGCTTGGAGGCCCAACACGTGTCTACAAGAATAAAGCTACGTAGTAGACATCAAGCTCTTTTCTGGCGTCGTTGCCGGGGAGGTGAGTGCTTGAATATATATCTTTAGATCTTGCAATTGAATCTTTTAGTTTCTTGCTTTATCACTAGTTTGGTTTTATAAAAGAATACTACAAAAATGGAATTGCGGTTGCATCATATTGTTCCTCTTTATAATGTCTTCCGTGAAAATGATGGAGGAAAATTGTGCTCAATTGATAGAAGAAGAATTCAATAGAGTGTTTGGTATAAATGATGAGCATGATTGCAATGTTGTTAGTATGAATTCTTTGAATATCCATGATGCTAATGATATCAAAGCCATAAGCTTGGGGATGCTATGTTTGATGAAGATGATATTTTTAGTCCCCCAAGATTTGATGTGCAGATTTGTTATAATGATTGCATGCCTCCTATTTATGATAATTATATTGATGAAAGTGCATTTGGAGAGGTCGTGACTTTATTTAGTGATGAATCCACCATTTTGGATGAGGCTTCAACTAACTATGATAACACAGTTACTATCTATGATGATTATGGTGATGATATGTATGCTATAAAGAACAATGATAACCATGAAACTTGTCATCATGATTTTAATTTTCACTCTCATGATAGTTATTTTGTTGAGTTTGCTCCCACTACTATTCATGAGGATAAATTTTCTTATGTGGAGAGTAATTAAATCTCTATGCTTATGGATCATGAAAAGAATGCTTTATGTGATGGTTATATTGTTGAATTTCTTCATGATGCTAATGAAAATTATTATGAGGGAGGAACTTATGCTTGTAGGAATTGCAATAAGATCAAGTTTCCTCTCTTTGTGTTGAAAGTGTTGAAGTTATGCTTGTTTTGCCTACCTATGCTAGAGTATTCTTGCTCCCATGAAGTGTTTGCTCACAAAATCCATATGCATAGGAAGTGGGTTAGACTTAAATTTGCTAGTCATATGCTTCATGATGCTCCCGTTATGTTTCAATTCTTATCTTTTATGCGAGCATCATTGAAATCATCATGCCTAGCTAAAAAGGCATTAAAAAAGCGCTTGTTGGGAGACAACCCAACACTTTTACCTACTTTGTGTGTTCACATGATTAAGCTACTGTAGTAGTCATGTTTAATTGCTTTGTTTCAATAAAGTGCCAAGTAAAGCCTTTGTGATAGTGTGGATGATAGTTGACTTGAATCTGTGCAAAAACAGAAAATTTTGCTTCAAGAATCAGAATTGTTTAACTTCACTGGAGCGTCAAAAACTTCTGAATTTTTTACAACTGACTGATATGCAAATTTTCTACGTGGTCCTAATTTTCCAGAATTTTTGGAGTTGCATAAGTATGACTAATATTCAGATCTTTACAGACTGTTCTGTTTTTGACAGATTCTGTTTTCAATGCATAGTTTGCTTGTTTTATAGTTTCTATGGCTTATATTACTTAATATAAATTATGGAAATGATAAGGTACAGTAGGCATTGTGTGAGAACAATTATGAATCTTGTCTATGACAGTACCAAAGTGAATGGTTTGTCTTTATCATACAAACCCATCTCACGAAGTTCCGTTAAGTTTTGTGTGATTGAAGTTTTCAAGTTTTCGGTGAGATATCGATATTAGGAGAATAAGGAGTGACAAGACCCTAAGCTTGGGGATGCCCAAGGCACCCCAAGTTAATATTCAAGGAAGATCCAAGCAACTAAGCTAGGGGATGCCCCGGAAGGCATCCCCTCTTTCATCTCCAACATTATCGGTGACATCACTTGGAGCTATATTTTTATTCGTCACATGATATGTGTTTTGCTTGGAGCGTCATTTTCTTTTGTTAGGATTTTCTTGCTATTATTTGGGACAATGTTTTTCATCTTACATTTCAAAAAAAATGTCAAGGATAGCCTTTACATCTTGCTGTTATTTTGCAAGTCTACATGTTGCTGCTTAAAAACAGAAAGTTTTCTGTCATTGTCTGAATTCTTCTGGAAAGTCAGAACGTGATAAAATCTTGAAATTTTTACACAATATGCTACGGAAAGTTTTCTACAGTTTGGTAATTTTTTAAGAATTTTTGAAGTTAGATAAGTATGATGAATATTGAATTCTTTACAGACTGTACTGTTTTGGCAGATTGCTGTTATGTTTGCATTATTTGCGTATGTTTGCTTGTTTAATGATTCTATTTGAGGATAGGAGTATTAAATATGCAGAGGCATTTAGTATGCAATGTTGAATAATAATTTTAGTGATTTGCTACAGTAGAGAATGATAAGCTTTTTGCATTGGTTTATACTAACTTATCTCATGAGTTCTTGTTGAGTTTTGTGTGGATGAAGTTTTTAAGATTTAGGGAAACCTGATATAAAAAGAATTATGGAGACACAAAATCTCAAGCTTGGGGATGCCCAAGGCATCCCAATATAATATTTCAAGAAGTCTCAAGCATCTAAGCTTGGGGATGCCCTGGTAGGCATCCCACCTTTCTTCATCAACAATTATCGGTTAGTATCGGTTGATCCTAAGTTTTTGCTTCTTCACATGATGTGTGCTATTCTTGGAATGTCATTTTATTTTGTTTTGCTTGTTGTTTTAATAAAATACTTAGATCTGAAAGTTTTTTTAAATAAGAGAGACTCATCACATAGCTACCTATTTACTCAACTACTCGCTTGATCTCCACTTATATCTTTTTGGAGTAGTTTGTCATTTACTCTTGTCCTTGACTTATATCCTATGAGTAAATTGTTGAATAAATTGAATGTCATGAAGTTGAAATCATATCATGCCTAGTGGTAGCTTCACATTGGGTTTAGAAAGTGAAATCTTTTGAGGCTTAACAATCACAATATTGGTCATACAAGAAATTCATGAATGATTAGTAGAAGGAAGAGAACTTTCACATGCAAATACAGTATCATGGAAATTTTTTGTGATTGTGAGCCCCCATCAAAATATTATATGCCAAAATTGTTGACGTTGGACAAGGAAGACATTGTAATGGTTTATTTGTTCGTATTCACATAGAAGTTATATTGTCATAGATCCTTCAACATGTGGTGCTTGCCCACCCATCTTTGCCAGCCAAAAATTCCGCACCAAGTAGAGATACTACTTGTGCATCCAAAAACCCTTAAACCCAAATCTTATTTTCAAGAGTACACCATACCTACCTATGGATTGAGTGAGATCCTTCAAGTAAGTTTTCATCGGTGCAAAAAGGCAATACAAATTGCTTCTAAAAGTGTTAGATCATTTAGTGTAAGAGAAAATTGAGCGTTGTACGAACTTGTGATAGCAAAGAATAAAAGCGACAGACTGCATAATAAAGGTTGCTATCATAAGGGGCAATATAACGTGACGTTCTTTTGCACTATGGGGTTGAGCATACAAACAAATAAGCGCATGGCAACCTCTGCTTCCCTCTGCGAAGCGCCTATCTTTTACTTTTATGTATTTACTTTTATGCAAGAGTCAAAGTTTTTTCTCTCTATTCCTTTTTATTTTTCTCTTTTAGCAAGCATCATGTGGTGAGGAAAGATCTAGGCACATATGTCCAATTGAATATGTGTAGCATGAGTTATTATTGTTGACATCACGCTTGAGGTGAATACGTTGGGAGGCAAAACAATAAGCCCCTATCTTTCTATGTGTCCGGTTGAAACGTTTTGCTCATGTGTATGCGGTGAGTGTTAACAATCATAGAAGACTATATGATGGTTGAGTATGTGGATCTCTTACTTAAACTCTGTTGAATAAGTTGAATTGCAATTGCTTGGTGAATGAGAACATAGGTTGTTGAGTTTCAAGAGAATTCATTGTTTGAACCTTAACATGTGAATTGGTTGCTAGTTTAACATGAGAAGTTTTATAAGACAGAATTGCTATTATGGTGCTAGGAAAAGTGATTGAAATTGTCATTGATCAAACTTGTGCACTTTGCTAGCATTGACACTTCATGAATTCTTTCTTTTATCATTTACCTACTCGAGGACGAGTAGGAATTAAGCTTGGGGATGCTGATATGTCTCCAACGTATCTATAATTTATGAAGTATTAATGCTATTATATTATCATTTTTGGATGTTTTACAATAATTTTATAGCAACTTGTTATCATTATTTGGGACTAACCTATTGACCCAATGCCAGTTGCAATTTTTTTCTTGTTTTTTACATCGCAGGAAATCAATATCAAACGGAGTCCAAACACCGCGAAACTTTTTGTGGGATCTTTATGGACCAAAAGACTCCCGATGGGCCAGAGCAGCACCTGGGGGTGCCTCGAGGGGAGCACAACCCACCAGGACGCGCCTGGGGGCCCAGGCGCGCCCAGGTGGGTTGTGCCCACCTCAGTGGCCTCCCGCCACTACTGCAGGATGGTCCAAACACGAATCTACAATCAGAGACCCTTCGATGAAACTGTGTGCGATGCTATAATCGCAAACAATGGTGTATAAAAACCGTCAAAAATGTGCAAAACATTTGCGATGACGGATGCATCAAACACGGTTCAGATTTTAGTTGCGTGTGCGATGCAGGGCATACGGTTTAGTTCAATTAACTGTTTGGGATGAGGAGGAACAAAAGAAACGGGCAGCTAGATGAAGGTGTGTGCGATATACAGCAGACGGTTCACTAGGATGAACTGTTTGTGATTAGGCAACACAATGGAAATGGTTCAACTGAACAACATGTTTGTGATACGCGGCAAACAGGTCCGTAATCAGAAATGTGTGCGAAGACCAATAATAACACAAACGATTGCTGCTAATAAGTTGTGTGATTTGCTCTGTCTACAGAATAATAACATGTATGTATATATATAACTGAAATAAACATCCAGTTACATAAGTGATTATACAGATCATTCGCACACACCTCAATGAACTATTGCACGCATTCTAAAGTAGGAGAAACGATCGTCTAGTCATCTACTTCTTGTGACGCTCCCGCCACTACTCTGTGGTTCGATCCCTCGTTTGGGGTAGGAAGAACACACTTCCTCATGTCAATGATCTGCCTGTACATCTCGTAGCCTGTTCATCCAGTCTCTCATGCCACACACTATGCCAGGCGTTCTTGTCCTTCTTGCTCTCATTCTTCATCTTCATGTAGTAGGGGTCGATGATGGCCGATGTGAGGTCAACCAGGGAGTTCAGTTTGTTTTTGTTGCTGCCCCAGACCTTGTAGTGCTGCTGGATGTTGATAAGATTCGGGCATTTCAAGTCTGAAACCTTGAGTGCTTTTAGATCGTTGGTGGTGTTCACCGTAGCGAAACTGTAGTCGAAGCTGTTGTTAAACCTGGAGAAATGCTCGCAAGGCCTTGTGGCAAGGTGGTAGTGGTAGATGAGGATGTCATGTCGCACGCACAATTGGGCGACGACAACCTTCTGATTGTGCCCGGCATGACCGATTGTGTAATCGAGGCCGAAGCCGACCACTTGGTACTTGTCCTCGGTAAGGAACTGCTCCATAGTTTGGATGGAGCTCTCCACCGAGACCGGATCATTCGTGTACACCACCGAGAGGGCCTTCCCCCTTACGCGGGTGTCCACTATACGTGATGCGTGGTGAACTGCCCGTTGTTGTCGTCGTCGGCCGCTGGGAGCGCCATTGGAGCCACGGGGAGCGCCATTGGAACCGCTGGATGTCCTCTCTGTATGTGTCGTCGTGGGTGTGCATATTATGTCGTGTGACGCGAGAGATGAAGGTAAATGGTGACAGGAATAAATGGGGGCTGGGCGGCCTGGATTCTCTGCGCTTCCGCATGGCTAATTTTGCAACGGGTAACTGCATTGTCGCGCCGCGCCCGGCGCAACCGCATGCACACGAACGTGCGTGATCGTGCATCGGCCCCAAACACTGGCAGCACGCGTGGAGGGACGAGGGCAGAGCACCCAAAGGGACGCGAGAGCAGAACGCGCACGGCGGGACGCGAGCAGAGCGTGTCGCGGCCCCCTGAACAGCAAGCAACCACACGCATGGAGCAGTTGAACACGCAGGAAATGGTTGCCTACAAGCCGACTAACAGTTGCATCGCTGCATACAGAGCGGCCGTGTGCTACTACCTCTGTCTAGTCTATAGTCCCCTTTATATTCTGTGCCATACTTTTCCCTCAAATTTAACCAACAAAATGTTAACGCATGTTAGAAAAATTATATAATTGGAAACTATGTTTAAATATAAATCCAACTATATAATCTTTGGCGACATGCATTTGTATTTTATTAATTAAATCATACTTATAAACCAGGATGGGGGTATAGTAGGTAATTAAATCGGAAACGTTTTTTATTAACCGTATGTGTACGTGGCCTGTTATCCTCCTCGCGCACGTCTTGTCACCCCGCTGGCGCAGACGGCTTACAACGCAAGCTTGCGCAGCGCGCGGGGGCGTTCTTTTGGCCAAACGGTGGCGCCAATGAATGGTCGGTGAGCGCGTTCCCGCGCAACCTCGCAGGTTCCCACGCAAGCTTCCCGCCTGACTCGGTGAAATCCCCCAAAATCCCAATGCTTACCGGCCTGCTATATAAACCCTCACGGCCAATGAGTCCTGCGTCGCATTTTCCCCTCCCTCCCTGTAGCTTATCTCATCTTCTTCTCCCACAATCGCCAATGGCACCGTTCCGTCGTTGTCGCACAGCCACTCCGCCGTCATCAGGGGACAGCTCCAGCTAGGAGGCTACACCGCGGCGGCGGCGCAGTCCCCGGGTTATAGTAGTGCGCGTGGCGTCCATGTTGGGTGTGCGTCGGCAGCTGTTCCCGGCCGCCGTTGCCGCCACACCACCATCGAAAGCCAGGGCCATCGCCCGCTCCGCCGCCACGGCCCGAAGGCGGGAGGAGGCCGTCGTGGCCGCCACCCCACTGCCGGCCACTGATAATCCCCAAGTGCAGAGAATCATCGTAGCAATTTCCAAAGGTGGAAGTGATAAGCATGGAGTGTCAAACCCACAAGGAGCTAAAGGTAAGATCAATATTCTCTCAAGCCCTATCTGCCACTGATATGACTCTACGTACACTGAATGTTTGCTTCCAACTAGAAACGAGAAATAAAACTACGTTGTGGGTATGAAGAGGATAACTTTGCATGGTATCGAAGAGCTAAAACATAAAAGTAGGTGCTGTTATCATAAAGTTAGAATATATTACTAAATATTATAAATAGCGAGTGTGGAATAATGATGGATCGCTGTGCAGAATTGTCCTAGGCAATCGTTAACAAGACCGGTAATCACTATTGCAATTACATATGAGGGAGACGCATAAGTGTCAGGACCGGCTTTCCAATAAAACATTTATTGAGAAACCGACCCTTATATCAAACCAGTATAGAAGAATCCTTCTTACTGGTCGACAAATCCTTGATACAGAAATCCAGAAGTACTAAATATTATACAAGGTTGAGCTGAGGTTGCTCAACAATTTATTACAAGCACGCCGATATAACACATAAGGGCGGATATGACACAAGGAGTATGGTGGCATAACTACTGACTCGTAATAAAATTGGTGGTGGATATGTCACAGCGAAATGGGTGACAAGACTCCTAAATCTTACAACTCATCGAGCGTCGGAGTGAGGCTCGATGACTTTCATTTTGGGTAGCGGAAGCGTATATAATACAAGTGACCAAGTCCAGGATCGCATGGGACTGACTGGGACTCCTCTAGGCGTCGGACTCGCTATCGAACTCTTCATCCATAAGATCGCCTTCGTCAACATCTGGCCAAATCAACAAGCTAGGTTAGTACTTTGAATGTACTCGCAAGACAGTTTGGACATAAGATATAACAAATGCAAACATGATGCACATGAGCAGATTAGTAATGCGCACTCAGATAATAAATTGCACTGCACGATAAATAAAAAGGAAGTCAGGCGGTAGTCCTCCCGAAATCCCAATAAAATAGCTGAAGACCGATCGGGTGTCTGAAGCGACGCCTCGAAAGGTAAAAATAAATTAACAATGCCGCAGTCGGCGTCAGAGCGACACCACATAAAGGGCTCATATTGAAATATAAACGACAGTGCATGCCACAGTCGGACGTCTAAGCGACATCACATAAAGGGCTTATATCAAAAGTAAATAACAAGAGTGCCACAGTCGGACGTCTGAGCGACATCACATAAAGGGCTTACATCAAAAGTAAATAAGAAGAGTGCCACAGTCGGACGTCTGAGCGACATCACATAAAGGGCTTATATCAAAAGTAAATAACAAGAGTGCCACCGTCGGACGTCTAAGCGACATCAGATAAAGGGCTTATATCAAAAGTAAATAACAAGAGTGCCACAGTCGGACGTCTGAGCGACATCACATAAAGGGCTTATATTTCATTATTCAAATTCAAGTAGCTTGTGAATTTAAATCATCTCAAGGGAATACTCATGTATGTAATAATAAACTGGTTAGTCCATCCACAGGAATAACATTCAGCCGGGTTTACCATTCATGTTTATTCACCGGGGATTTTCACTGAGACTGACACAGAGACTGACGCTGAGACGGACGTTGAGACTGATACTGATACTGATATGGATATGTTGACCAAGATCCTTGACCATGCACACGGTTACTCGGATGGGTTTTGACTCTGCAGAGTTTGTACTCTTTAACCACAGCCAACGGATTTCAGTAGTCACAAAGGACTAGTTCCGTTTACGGTATTTTAGGAGAAACACATCTAACCAGTACACACCCATTCCACATTCCGCTGCCAGGGATCACCCTAGGCAACGTTCAAGAAAAACTTTAAGATGGGGAGGCCACAACCTCGAGTAGCATGGGATCAAATTTATATCGCGCGCTCTAAGGTGTGCCCCCCTCTCGGTCCCAACCGGAAACACCCATGCTCCCTGACCGGATGATGGGCTTTAATCCAGGGCCATGGAACCCTCATCACGGCCCCTCTATTTGGTGTGTACTAGGAAAGAGGTTTGCAACTTACTAAACCGTATTCTTTGCAGAAAACATGTGGCAGCACGAAAAGGGGACGGACGGTAACGTGGCTTGATCCACGTTAACACTGGAGATTAACGGCTGACATAAGACTGGCATGCTTCAACAATACCATCTTACCACCTTTCATGTCACCACATGATCATGTTATCTCCCATCAAATGATCACATCAAGTTTCGAAGCATACTGGTAGTTGCCTTGCATGCAATATAACACTCACTGATGCTCATATAAACATGCCATGAACTAACTATTCAAGCAAACATGCAAAACACTCATCATATCAAAGGTTCAAACATGCTTGCCTGGTTCGGAGTAGTCGGAGTCTAGCTCGGCGAAGTTCGCGGTTCCGTCACCTCCTCCGGTATCTACGGTATAAAGAAATCGCATACTAACGTAAATACCGTGTGTGTATAAAAATTATTCCAATTTTTTTTCAAATAAATATGATAAAAAAAACTAGACAGAAAAACAAAGATGACAGAAAAAGAATCAATTCAAAATCATCTTTTGTTCAAAAGTTATAAGGATTCTAGACCATGGACTCATCTGTAATGAAACAGAAAGTTTCCAGGGGTTAGTTTATAAAAGCAGGAAACGTACTTTGCCCGAAGCGCTTTCTTCAGAAAACGTTTCGAATAAAAGAGAGAGGCTGACGAGGGGGTCCCACCCGTCAGGTTTAAAAATCAAAACAGAGCACCCGGCGCCCGAGGGCCGCGGTGGTCGACGGCGGCGATCCACGGCGAGGTAGGGGGAGTGGATGGTACCGACGGACTCACGGTGCTCTCCCGCGTCTGTGGGTGGTGGAGCTGGTCGTCGGCAAGCACCACGTCGACGGCGGCCTCCACTCCGGCGGACGGTGGTTCGGGCGATGGTGGATCTCTGGCTTGGAGGGCTGCAGATGTCAAATTGAGGCTCGGGTTAGAGGAGTGGGTGTACTAGGAGACGACTGGCATGGTCTGGGAGGCTGGGGTGGTCTCACCAGAGGGAATCGTGCCGGAGCCCGAAGCGGATCGGGGCGGCCGGAGTCGGGGAAGAAGGCCTCCCTGAGGTCTCCCTAGTAGCTAGGCGTGGTTCTGGTGAGGTGTAGGAGTGGTGCTGGGTCGAAGGCGAGCTCGAGGCCCCTTTTTATAGCCTGTCCGAGGCGGTTGCCGAGAACGGGATAACTCCGGCGATGATTATGGCGAGGCAGTGGTCGAACGGGGGTTTAGGGGTCGGGGCAGCTGCGGATTGGATCACTGGCTTCATCCCGTAGCTAAACTTGTCCAGACTTGGGCGATACTCCAAGTCTTCGACGGAACGGCCTCACGGGCCCGTCGGCGGTAGAGAGCGTGCTCTCCGCCTCTCAGGCCATGGCGACTGTGCTGCAGCACGCACGGGGAAGAAGACGGCCACGCGTAGGCCTCTGGTGGTGTGGGGGGTGCTGGACGGCGCCGTCCCTCGCTGCGCCTCTCTGGCAGCCGCAGCAAGTGCTGCCGCCGCCGCTCACGGGGGCGATGCACCTCTGCCAGCTCACCGCCGACGCTCGCAACCGTCCAGGCAACCGTGCGGCGTGTTGGATAAGAAGGAGGAGTAGGGAGCAAGGCGCCAACGCGTGCACTGGTGATATTGACGCCGCGGTTCTGAAGAAACGACACTGTCGTCTGAACTAAAACACTGAATTTCTGAACTTTCTGAATTTGAACAGAAACAGTGCATGCCAGGTGTTTGACGACATGTTTCAAGCACGTGGAAATTTTTTCTGGAGTTGATCTTTGGTGGAGAGGTCTCTTGATGCATCTGGAGGCCGCATGATTTTTCTTAGAATTTTTGGGGAAGAAGGATAATGAATTTCACCAAAAATGGCAAATCTGGTCCAAACTTGCAGCAGGCAGAATTTGAAAAATTTGAACTGTGGACCAGTGGATCTTGATGGATCTAGGTTGAGGGTACTAAGGACTAGTCAGAGGAGTTTGTTTGGAACCAAAACTCAAAAGGGATCTGGTGGTTCCTTTGTAAATCACCAAGGTTCAAATTAAATGACAGAAATTGTTTTGAGGATAAAATAAATAGAGTAAAAATCAAAAATGGGTTGAACTTGCTGGGATTGGATATTTGACTTGACCCAAAGTGGAGGGAGGGGTTTTGGAAGAAAATTTTCAACCTAGGTCATGGCAAGAAATTTTTTTGAATGAGGAAGAATCAATCCATAAGTCATAGGGTTATTTTTAAAAGAAAGGATTTCAAAAACTTTCCCAAAGAAAATATTTGTGTTGACTCAACACTAAATGAAAAGCCCTCAAGACCAAAGTAAATGTTGAGAAAAACACATAAAATACTTGCCTTAAAGGTTTTGAGAAGGAGAGGTTTAAAAAAATTAAATAACCTCCTTCCCATAAAAAGGAAATTAATAAAACCAAATAAATTTTTTGGGGTGTTACAACACCTACCCCCTTAGGAAAAATCTCGTCCCCGAGATTTCAGCTGATCCTCAAATAGGTGTGGGTACTCTGCCTGAAGAAAATCCTCTCTTTCCCATGTTGCTTCATCCTCGGTGTGATTGCTCCACTGAACCTTGAAAATTTTTATTGTCTTCTGACGGGTCCTTTCAGACTCCTCTAATATTTTTATTGGACGTTCCCTGCAGGTGAGGTCTGGTTGCATGTCAATGCTCTCATGTGGTACATGCTTCTCTGGGTTGCTTACGCATTTTCTCAACTGTGAGACGTGGAACACGTCGTGGACGTCTGACAGCTCTTTGGGTAGGTCTAGCTGGTAGGCTACTGTGCCTCTTCGTGCAACCACACATAAGGGTCCAATAAATCTTGGGGCTAGCTTTCCTTTAACTTTGAACCGTTGCAGGCCCCTCATAGGAGATACTCGTAGGTACACATATTCACCGGGTTCAAAGCTGACTTCACGATGTTTTCGATCGTAATAACTCTTTTGTCGGCTTTGAGCTGTCTTGAGTCGGCCTCTGATTAGTCTAACTTTCTCCTCAGCTTCCTTGAGCATGTCTGGGCCGAAGATACGACTGTCACCTGTTTCTGACCAATTTAATGGGGTACGACATCTCCGACCGTACAAGGCTTCAAAAGGTGCCATTTGTAGACTGGCTTGGTAACTGTTGTTGTATGCGAACTCGGCATATGGCAAGCTTTCTTCCCAACTGGTTCCATAGGTGAGAACACATGCTCTCAGCATGTCCTCTAGAATTTGGTTCACGCATTCAGTTTGTCCATCAGTCTGGGGGTGGTATGCTGTACTGAATGCTAGTCGAGTCCCCAGAGCTTGTTGTAAATGATCCCAAAATCTAGAGACGAATTGAGTGCCTCTGTCGGATATTATAGTCTTTGGAACTCCATGCATGCAAACTATACTGGAGAGGTAAAGCTTGGCAAGCTTCTGAGTGGTGTGGGTTGTCTTTACCGGGATGAAATGTGCCACTTTAGTTAATCTATCGGTGATGACCCATATGGCATCATTTCCGTGTTGTGACCGAGGTAGTCCGACAATAAAATCCATTCCAATTTCGTCCCATTTCCACTCAGGTATCCTGTTTGGCTGTAATAGCCCTGCTGGTTTTTGGTGCTCGGCTTTAATGCGTTGACATGAATCACAACATGCAATGAATGTGGCTATATCCCTCTTCATACCGTGCCACCAAAATTTTTCCTGGATGTCCTTGTACATTTTGGTCCCTCCAGGGTGGATTGAATATGGAGCGGTGTGGCCTTCGGTTAGAATTTGCTGTTTGAGGCCTCTATGTTTGGTACGCAAAGTCTGTCCTCGTACCATAATATTCCCTCATCGTCTACGACGAATTCTGAAGCTTTGCCCAGACTCACTTTTTTTCTTTATGCCTTCAATGCTGGGATGTCCATGCTGAGCTTTCTTAATCTGTTCCATTAGGGTGGGCTGTATTTCCAGATTTGACACGTTGCCCTCAGTGACCATCACCAAGTTGAGTTTGGCGAACTCCTGCTGAAATTCAGGCCTCAAGTTCTGTAGACTGTCGTTGCCCGAGCTGGGGTTCCGACTAAGAGCATCTGCCACTACATTCGCTTTTCCTGGATGGTAGTGAATGCCAACATCATAATCTTTGACTAATTCCAACCAGCGTCGTTGCCGTAAATTGAGTTCTGGTTGTGTGAAAATGTATTTGAGGCTTTTATGCTCTGTATATATTTCACAACGATTCCCAAGCAAAAAGTGCCTCCACTCTTTGAGTGCATGGATGACAGCTGCCAACTCCAAGTCATGAGTAGGATAATTTTCTTCATGCTTTCGTAGTTGCCTGGAAGCATATGCGACAACTTTGCCGTCTTGCATCAATACGCACCCGAGGCCCTTCCGGGATGCGTCACAATACACCTCAAAACTTTTGTGTATGTCTGGCACAACCAATACCGGTGCTGTTGTTAATTTCCTTTTGAGTTCTTGGAAACTTTTCTCGCACACTTCAGCCCATACAAATTTCTTATCTTTCTTGAGTAATTGTGTCATGGGTTTTGCTATGGTGGAGAATCCCTCAATAAACCTTCGGTAATATCCAGCCATTCCTAGGAAACTTCGTACATCTGTTACGTTGGCTGGTGGTTTCCAGCCAAGTACGGCCTTGACTTTTTCTGGGTCTACGGCAACACCTTCTTGGGTCAATACATGGCCTAGAAAACCAACCTGTCTTAACCAAAATTCACATTTGCTGAACTTGGCGTATACTTGATGTTTCCTCAATTCTCCCAGTACAATTCTAAGATGTTCAGCATGTTCTTCCGGTGTCTTTGAGTATACCAGAATATCATCAATGAACACCACACCAAATTTGTCCATAAATTTTATAAACACTTTGTTCATGAGGTGGACAAAATATGCGGGGGCGTTTGTCAATCCAAACGGCATTACTGTAAATTCATACAATCCATATCTAGAGGTGAATGCTGTCTTGGGGATATCTTCTGTCCGTACCTTTAATTGATGATACCCCGATCTTAAATCAATTTTCGAGAAAACGTTGGCTTGTGCGAGCTGGTCAAATAAATCATTTATCCGTGGCATCGGATATTTGTTTTTGATGGTGACCATGTTGAGTGCTCGATAGTCTATACATAACCTCAGTGTCCCATCTTTTTTCTTTTCAAATAATACTGGTGAACCCCAAGGTGAGGAGCTGGCTCGTATAAATCCTTTGTCCAGTAATTCTTTTATTTGCTTCTTTAGTTCTACCAACTCGGAGGGTGCCATTCTGTAAGGTTTCTTGTAAATGGGGGTGGTTCCAGGTGCTAGTTCAATGATGAACTCTATTTCCCGGTCTGGTGGCATGCCTGGTAGTTCTTCGGGGAATACGTCAGGGAACTCACACACCACCGGAACTTTTCTTAACTCTGAAATGTCCACCTTGTTCAACTTTGGTTGTCGTGACATTGGTCTTTCTTGAGCTGCAACTTTTTATCGTCTTGCCGTGATGATGAGTAAGAATTACCGTCCGATTGAAGCAGTCGATAAATCCCTTGTTGGTGGTTAACCAGTCCATTCATAGGATAACATCCAGTCCTTTATTTTCCAAAACGGTGAGATTTGCCTGAAACTTTAATCCCTCAATTTCAATAACCACACCTTGGCAGTAACTCTGAGTGATTTTCTTAATCCCAGGGGACTTGATGATCATGGATTTTTCCAAAGGAAGCATCGAAAAATCATGTTGCACAACAAAACTCTTTGAAATGAACGAGTGAGAAGCTCCAGAATCAAACAAAACCGTGGCAGGTATTGTGTTGACAAGGAACGTATCGAGTACGATATCCGGGGCATTCTGTGCTTCCTCCTTGGTCACATGGTTCAAGTGACCCTTCTTGTGATTGTTATTGGGGTTGAAGTTGTTATGCTTGGGAGCCGAGTTCCTTGGTTTTGGGCACTGTTTGGCATAGTGTCCTTCCTCTCCACAAGCATAGCAAGTAACACCTGGGCGATACGTAAAATCCTTGTCCCTTGCATGAATTTTTTTGGTTGGGCTTGGAACATTGGTCGTGGATTTGTTCGCTCCATTTTTCTGAAAATCAGTCTTGTTCCCGTTGTTGCGAGCATGAGTAGTCTTGTCCCTTTTGCGCTTGCGAAAATCCTCCAAGCTGCGGCGCTCATTTTCCAATGTAATAGCCTTGTCCACAAGTGTTTTGAAATCTGGAAAGGTGTGTACGACCAGCTGGCATTTAAGTGCTGGTGCCAGACCTTCCAAAAATTTCTCCATCTTTTTATTTTCAGTCATATGCTCTTCGTTGGCATAACGAGATAATTGAGTAAACTGACTATTGTACTCAGTCACTGTCATGCTTCTCTGCTTGAGGTCATCAAACTCCCTTTTCTTGATCTTCATAATGCTTCTGGGAATGTGCGCCCCACGAAAACCTTCCTTAAATTCTTCGCAGGTGATGTTATTTTCATTGGGGTGCATGTGTAGAAATTTTTCCCACCACATGATGCAGCTGCTCCAGTGAGGTAGTGAGGTGCATAAAGTACCTTCTCACCGTCTGAACATTGTGCAATAATTAATTTCCTTTCAATGTCTCGAAGCCAATCATCGGCCTCAAGAGGTCTATCAGTGTGAGAGAATGTTGGGGGACGTGTCTTTTGTAGTTCAGACAATTTGGAATGCTGCTGGTATGGTTCACGGTGATTTCCCATATTGATAACATGGTTCATCATTTCTTGATGCTGCTGCTGGCTTTGCTCATAAAGGCGGCATACTTGAGAAAATGCTGCTTCACTTCCTTGCTGACTTGACTGCCCCTGTGTGAAATTGTGGCTTGTCTGGGTACCATAATTTTCTTCCGACGGACTTGGCATGGAACGAGTCCAGGGACGAGGCATTTTTCACTCTGGGGTATTTTTGCAGAACTTATGAGAAAAAGAAAACCGAGTGGCAAAAATAAATAATTTTGCAAAGGCGGAAATTTTTAAAGACTCCAAGATTTTTCAAGAAAAATACTTGATTGCGCATGGAGAAGGGCTGCTCAGTACATATCTTACACGCGAGTCATAATTATACAATACATCACTCAGGATGTGCGTACACATTCCTGACATGTTATTTAGGCTAGTGCACTTCTCCGAGTTCCTACATGATGCGCACACAAACTACTTCTCACCAAAACTATGTACATATAAACACATCATACAAGCTGGCATATTGCACGGCTGCTAGGCGCACTCAGTCGGAGATGGTGAAAAATTCCCTTGGCCTGCCGAGGGTAAGACCCAGTGGTGCAGGAGACTCAACCTTCTCCTCACTAATAGGCTCCAGGCGCGAAGTACTGCATTGAGGAGTTGGTGCGGGTGCGGTAGGTGGTGCAGCTCTGATTGGAGTAGGAGCAATGACTTGGTCAAACTCCTCAGTGGTAGGCAGGCGGCGAGCGGTGGCTAGGATGGCAGGTGCATAGGATGCTGAGGACGAGACGTAAGTCAGTGGTGGTGCTGTATGGAGGAGCTCCCTCCTGTTGGCGGAACAACCCTGAACTGAGTCCATACGGGCAGCCACAAGGTCGTCCACGAGGTTATCAAAAGCTGCCTCAAGAGCTTTGAGATACTCAACAATCATCTCAATAGCATCATCTCTCTCTCCCCTAGGGCAAGCAAATCCATAGTGACAAGTATATGGCACATGGCATGGGAGGTAGCGGTAGCGGCGAGTCTTCATCGAAGGGAGCGCATCCCGAAGACGAGCTATCGCCTCACGGGCAGCCATCTGCATGGCATGCCTCTCCGTAGGCATGGCCCTTCCCACAAAACGGAAGCGGCGTGACTCAGAACGTCCTCCCTTGAATTGCACCGCGGCCTGGTGCATAGACACGCTGTCGCTAATCTTGTGCTGGTAGAGTGTGAACTCCGGACGAGCCGATGGCCCGATCGCGAGCTTGGTGATGGAGACGAGAAGCTTGATAAACCCCTCAGGCACATTCGCGAACACCTGTGACTCGCAGTCGTTGCCAGCCATCTACAAAAGTAGAAAAAATTCTGGATAGTCAAATCATAAATTTATGATGACCAACAAAAAATTGCTACGTTTGCAAAATGTTAAACTAGCGCTTATTACGCTAATAACCGATTAGCGATCGCACCTAGTGGCTTCCTACAGTCAGCCTGGCTCTGATACCAAGGTTGTCAGGACCGGTTTTCCAATAAAACATTTATTGAGAAACCGACCCTTATATCAAACCAGTATAGAAGAATCCTTCTTACTGGTGGACAAATCCTTGATACAGAAATCCAGAAGTACTAAATATTATACAACGTTGAGCTGAGGTTGCTCAACAATTTATTACAAGCACGCCGATATAACACATAAGGGCGGATATGACACAAGGAGTATGGTGGCATAACTACTGACTCGTAATAAAAGTGGTGGTGGATATGTCATAGCGAAATGGGTGACAAGACTCCTAAATCTTACAACTCATCGAGCGTCGGAGTGAGGCTCGATGACTTTTATTTTGGGTAGCGGAAGCGTATATAATACAAGTGACCAATTCCAGGATCGCATGGGACTGACTGGGACTCCTCTAGGCGTCGGACTCGCTATCGAACTCTTCATCCATAAGATCGCCTTCGTCAACATCTGGCCAAATCAACAAGCCAGGTGAGTACTTTGAATGTACTCGCAAGACAGTTTGGACATAAGATATAACAAATGCAAACATGATGCACATGAGCAGATTAGTAATGCGCACTCATATAATAAATTGCACTGCACGATAAATAAAAAGGAAGTCAGGCGGTAGTCCTCCCGAAATTCCAATAAAATAGCTGAAGACCGATCGGGTGTCTGAAGCGACGCCTCGAAAGGTAAAAATAAATTAACAATGCCGCAGTCGGGCGTCAGAGCAACACCACATAAAGGGCTCATATTGAAATATAAACGACAGTGCGTGCCACAGTCGGACGTCTAAGCGACATCACATAAAGGGCTTATATCAAAAGTAAATAACAAGAGTGCCACAGTCGGACGTCTGAGCGACATCACATAAAGGGCTTATATGAAAAGTAAATAACAAGAGTGCCACAGTCGGACGTCTGAGCGACATCACATAAAGGGCTTATATCAAAAGTAAATAACAAGAGTGCCACAGTCGGACATCTGAGCGACATCACATAAAGGGCTTATATTTCATTATTCGAATTCAAGTAGCTCATGAATTTAAGGGAATATTCATGTATGTAATAATGAACTGGTTAGTCCATCCACAGGAATAACATTCAGCCGGGTTTACCATTCATGTTTATTCACCGGGGATTTTCACTGAGACTGACACAGAGACTGACGCTGAGACGGACGTTGAGACTGATACTGATACTGATATGGATATGTTGACCAAGATCCTTGACAATGGACACGGTTACTCGGATGGGTTTTGACTCTGCAGAGTTTGTACTCTTTAACCACAGCCAACGGATTTCAGTAGTCACAAAGGACTAGTTCCGTTTACGGTATTTTAGGAGAAACACATCTAACCAGTACACACCCATTCCACATTCCGCTGCCAGGGATCACCCTAGGCAACGTTCAAGAAAAACTTTAAGACAGGGAGGCCACAACCTCTAGTAGCATGGGATCAAATTTATATCGCGCGCTCTAAGGGGTGCCCCCCTCTCGGTCCCAACCGGAAACACCCATGCCCCCTGACCGGATGACGGGCTTTGATCCAGGGCCATGGAACCCTCATCACGGCCCCTATATTTGGTGTGTACAAGGAAAGAGATTTGCAACTTACTAAACCGTATTCTTTGCAGAAAACATGTGGCAGCACGAAAAGGGGACGGACGGTAACGTGGCTTGATCCACGTTAACACTGGAGTTTAACGGCTGACGTAAGACTGGCATGCTTCAACAATACCATGTTACCACCTTTCATGTCACCACATGATCATGTTATCTCCCATCAAATGATCACATCAAGTTTCGAAGCATACTGGTAGTTGCCTTGCATGCAATATAACACTCACTGATGCTCATATAAACATGCCATGAACTAACTATTCAAGCAAACATGCAAAACACTCATCATATCAAAGGTTCAAACATGCTTGCCTGCTTCAGAGTAGTCGGAGTCTAGCTCGGCGAAGTTCACGGTTCCGTCACCTCCTCCGGTATCTACGGTATAAAGAAATCGCATACTAACGTAAATACCGTGTGTGTATAAAAATTATTCCAATTTTTTCAAATAAATATGATAAAAAAACTAGACAGAAAAACAAAGATGACAGAAAAAGAATCAATTCAAAATCATCTTTTGTTTAAAAGCTATAAGGATTCTAGCCCAGGGACTCATCTGTAATGAAACAGAAAGTTTCCAGGGGTTAGTTTATAAAAACAGAAAACGTACTTTGCCCGAAGGCGCTTTCTTCAGAAAACGTTTCGAATAAAAGAGAGAGGCTGACGAGGGGGTCCCACCCGTCAGGTTTAAAAATCAAAACAGAGCACCCGGCGCCCGCGGGCCGCGGTGGTCGCCGGCGGCGATCCACGGCGAGGTAGGGGGAATGGATGGTACCTACGGACTCACAGTGCTCTCCCACGTCTGTGGGTGGTGGAGTTGGTCGTCGGCAAGCACCACATCGACGGCGGCCTCCAATCCGGCGGACGGTAGTTCGGGCGATGGTGGATCTCGTCGGGGAGGGCTGCAGATGTCAAATTGAGGCTCGGGTTAGAGGAGTGGGTGTACTAGGAGGCGACTGGCACAGTCTGGGAGGCGGGGTGGTCTCACCAGAGGGAATCGTGCCAGAGCCCGAAGCGGATCGGGGCGGTCGGAGTCAGGGAAGAAGGCCTCCCCGAGGTCTCCTTAGTAGCAAGGCGTGGTTCTGGTGAGATGTAGGAGTGGTGCTGGGTCGAAGGCGAGCTCGAGGCCCCTTTTCATAGCCGGTTCGAGGCGGTTGCCGAGAGCGGGATAACTCCGGCGATGATTACGGCGAGGCAGTGGTCGAACGGGGGTTTAGGGGTCGGGGCAGCTGCGGATTGGATCACTTGCTTCATCCCGTAGCTAAATTTGGCCAGACTTGGGCGATACTCCAAGTCTTCGACGGAACGGCCTCACGGGCCCGTCGGGGGCAGAGAGCGTGCTCTGCGCCTCTCAGGCCACGGAGACTGTGCTGCAGCACGCACGGGGAAGAAGACAGCCACGCGTAGGCTTCTGGTGGTGTGGGCGGTGCTGGACGGCGCCGTCCCTCGCTGCGCCTCTCTGGCAGCCGCAGCAAGTGCTGCTGCCGCCGCTCACGGGGGCGATGCACCTCTGCCAGCTCACCGCCGACGCTCGCAACCGTCCAGGCAACCATGCGGCACGGTGGATAAGAAGGAGGAGCAGGGAGCAAGGCGCCAACGCGTGCACTGATGAGATTGACGCCGCGGTTCTGAAGAAACGACACTGTCGTCTGAACTGAAACACTGAATTTCTGAACTTTCTGAATTTGAACAAAAACAGTGCATGCCAGGTGTTCGACGACATGTTGCAAGCACGTGGAAATTTTTTCTGGAGTTGATCTTTGGTGGAGAGGTCTCTTGATGCATCTGGAGGCCGCATGATTTTTCTCAGAATTTTTGGGGAAGAAAGATAATGAATTTCACCAAAAATGGCAAATCTGGTCCAAACTTGCAGTAGGCAGAATTTGAAAAATTTGAACTGTGGACCAGTGGATCTTGATGGATCTAGGTTGAGGGTACTAAGGACTAGTCAGAGGAGTTTGTTTGGAACCAAAACTCAAAAGGGATCTGGTGGTTCCTTTGTAAATCACCAAGTTCAAAATAAATGACAGAAATTGTTTTGAGGATAAAATAAATAGAGTAAAAATCAAAAATGGGTTGAACTTGCTGGGATTGGATATTTGACTTGACCCAAAGTGGAGGGAGGTGTTTTGGAAGAAAATTTTCAACCTAGGTCATGGCAAGAAAATTTTTTGAATGAGGAAGAATCAATCCATAAGTCATAGGGTTATTATTAAAAGAAAGGATTTCAAAAACTTTCCCAAAGAAAATATTTGTGTTGATTCAACACTAAATGAAAAGCCCTCAAGACCAAAGTAAATGTTGAGAAAAACACATAAAATACTTGCCTTAACGGTTTTGAGAAGGAGAGGTTTTAAAAAAAATTAAATAACCTCCTTCCCATAAAAAGGAAATTAATAAAACCAAATAAAAATTTTGGGGTGTTACAATAAGCTAACATACTTTTTCTTCTTGGATCATATGCACTTATGATTGGAACTCTAGCAAGCATCCGCAACTACTAAAGATAATTAAGGCAAAACCCAACCATAGCATTAAAGTATCAAGTCCTCTTTATTCCCATATGCCATGTCCCGCTTATCCGTGTTTGTGTTTCAGTCACTCATGCAACGCAGACAATAAGCAAACCATGGACATATTGCAACACCCTACAGCGGGAATCCCTCACGCTTGCGCGACACGAAGGGCACCATAGGACAGCACCAAAGTAAAACATACAACTCATACCAATCTAGATCATCAATCAACCCAAAGACAAAGGATATCTACTCAAAACATCATAGGATGGCAACACATCATTGGATCATAATATGTGGCATAAAGCACCTTGTTCAAGTAGGGATTACAGCGGGGTGCGGGAGAGTGGACCGCGTAAGAGAGATGAGGATCGTGATGATGATGGTGATGTTGATGAAGACGATCACCGCGGCGATGATTCCCCTGCCGATGGCACTCCAGCGCCACCGAAAGAGAGGAGGAGAGGTTCTCCCCCTTGTGCATCCACCTCCATGGCCTCCCCCCTAGATGGGGAGAGGTTCTCCCTCTGGTCCTTGGCCTTCATGGAGATGATGGCCCCTCCGGGATCCTCCTCCATGGCCTCCGGTGATGATGGCCCCCTCCGGCAGGGTGCCAGAGAGGTCCTAGATTGATTTCTCGTGGCTACAGAGGCTTGCGGCGGCGGAAATTCCGATCTAGGTTATTTCCCGAAGGTTTCTGTATTTATAGGAGGAGTTGGCATTGATTTCACGTCAGGGGGACCCTCGGGGAGTCCACGAGGCAGGGGGGCGCGCCCCCACCCTCGTGGGGCCCACGAGACTCCCCTCCGGTGGATTTTTGTTCCAGTATTTTTCATATTTTCCAGAAAAAATCTCCGTTGATTTTCAGCCCATTCCGAGAACTTTTATTTCTGCACAAAAACAACGCCACGGTAGTTCTGCTGAAAACAGTGTCAGTCCAGTCAGTTCTAATCAAATCATACCAAAATCATATAAAACTATTGTAAACATGGCATGAATACTTCATAAATTATAGATACGTTGGAGACGTATCAGCATCCCCAAGCTTAATTCCTGCTCGTCCTCGAGTAGGTAAATGATAAAAGAAATAATTTATGAAGTGTGAATGCTAGCAAGTGCACAAGTTTGATCAGTGTTAGTTCCAATCACTTTTTCTAGCATCATTATATATCATAACAGTAGCTCAACTCATAAAACTTTTCATGATCAGGTAACAAGCTACTCACATGTTAAAGTATAGATCATAAACTTTCTTGAAACTAACAAACTATATTCTCAAGCCCCAACCAATTGCAATTCATCTTATTTTCAGGAAGGGTCTATGTCAGAGCTTTGATTTAGCAAACTCCACATACTCAACTATCATTTAATCTTTCACAATTGCTAACACTCACGTGATATTTATGGGTTCAAAGTTTTAATCAGACGCAGAGAAAGATAGGGGCTTGTAGATTCGCCTCCCAACCTTTTACCTCAAGGGTAATATCAACAATAATAGTTCATGATAACTTACATCCAATTGGGTATATATATATCAGGATCTTTCCAACACAATGTGCTTGCCAAAGGATAAAATGTAAAAAGGAAAGGTGAAGATCACCATGACTCTTGCATAAGGTGGAAGATAAAAGTAAAAGAAAGGCCCTTCGCAGAGGGAAGCAGAGGTTGTCATGCGATTTTAAGGTTGGATGCACAAAATCTTAATGCAAAAGAACGTCACTTTATATTGCCACTTGTGATAGGGACCTTTATTATGCAGTCCGTCGCTTTTATTGCTTCCATATCACAAGATCGTATAAAGCTTATTTTCTCCACACTAATAGATCATACATATTTAGAGAGCAATTTTTATTGCATGTACCGATGAAAACTTACTTGAAGGATCTTACTCAATCCATAGGTAGATATGGTGGACTCTCATAGCAAAACCAGGTTTAAGGGATGTTTGAAAGCACAAGTAGTACCTCTACTTCGTGCAAAGAATTGGGCTAGCATGAGAGGGAAATGCAAGCTCAGCATGTTGGACGATCCATGACAATATACTTTATTTCGGATATAAGAAAACATAACCCATTAAGTTGTCTTCCTTGTCCAACATTGACCTTTTAGCATGTCATATTTTAATGAGTGCTCACAATTACAAAATATGTCCAAGATAGTATATTTATATGTGAAATCTCTCTTCCTTCAATATTATTTCATGAATTCTTCAAGTGACCAATTCTACGTTTGCTAACTTTCAATAAGTTTACTACCTATACTTATTATGTGTGAAGTCATTACTCCCCATGTTATAAGCATATGAAACATATATAAATTCAGATTTATGAAATTCAATTCATTCAACCATTTACTCATAGGATATACGTGAAGCACGTGAGTAAACAACAAACTACTCAAAAAAGATATAAGTGAAGAACACTGAGTAGTCAAATAATTAACTAGCCATGGGAGGATTCTTTTTCATTCAAGATTTCAGATCCAATGATTTTATTCAAACAGAAAGTAAAATTGAAAATACGCTCCAAACAGAAAGTAAAATTGAAAATACGCTCCAAACAGAAAGTCAAAATATAGCTCCGGGTAAGGTATACCGATAGTTTTGAAGACGAAAGAGGGGATGCCTTCCGGGGCATCCCCAAGCTTAGGCGCTTGAGTCTTCCTTTAATATTACCTTGGGGTGCCTTGGGCATCCCCAAGCTTAGGGTGTTTTCACTACGTATTCTCCTCATATCGATATCTCACCCAAAGCTTGAAAACTTCAATCACACAAAACTTAACAGAACTTCATGAGAGAGGTTAGTATGATAAAGAGTAAACCATTCACTTTGGTACTTTCAAAGACAAGGTTCATACTTGTTCTCACAGAATTCCTACTGTACCATATCATTTCTACAATTTATATTGAGAAATATAATCCATAGAAACTAGAAAACAAGCAAACTATGCAATGAAAACAGAATCTGTCAGAAACAGAACAGTCTGTAATGATATGAATAGAAACCATACTTCTGCTACTCCAAAAATTCTGAAATAAATTGGTGGACGTGAGGGATTTGTCTATTAATCTTCTTCAAAAATAATCAACTCAAAATCACTCATCTGTAAAAAATGGCAGCTAATCTCGTGAGCGCAAAGTTTCTGTTTTTTTACAGCAAGATCACATCAACTTTCACCCAAGTCTTCCCAAAGGTATAAAACATTATTAATAAAGTGTCTTAATCATGTAAACACACAAAAAAAGTAAGGGTAAATATTGGGTTGTCTCCCAACAAGCGCTTTTCTTTAGTGCCTTTTAGCTAGGCATGATGATTTCAATAATGCTCACATAAAAGAAAAGAATTCAAACATAAAGAGAGCATCATGAAGAATATGACTAGCACATTTAAATATAACCCACTTCCTATGCCTAGGGATTTTGTGAGCACATAATTTATAGGAACAAGAATCAACTAGCATAGGAAGGCAAAACAAGTATAACTTCAAAACTTCAACCACATAGAGAGGAAACTTAATATTATTGCAACTCCTACAAGCATATACTCCTCCCTCATAATATTTTTCAGTAGAACCATGAATGAATTCATCAATATAACCATCACATAAAGCATTCTTTTCATAATCTACAAGCATAGAGAATTTTCTACTATCCACATAAGCAAAATTCTTCTCATTCGGAAAAGCGGGGTCACTAGTTCCTAACGTTGACACTCTTCCAAACCCGCTTTAGATGATAGTATTATTCATACTCCAAAATATATAAGTGAAGTTCATGGAGAATTCTACAATTAATATAGACTAACCAATATCCAAGCTCAAAATATATAAGTGAAGCACACGAAGCATTCTATAAAACCATACTCAAATGATTTAAGTGAAGCACAAAGAGCAATTCTATAAGATCATACTTAAAAGATATAAGCGAAGCACATGAATTATTCTATAAATCAATGAAGGGATTTCTCATACTAGCATGGTTCTTAAAGGAAAAACAAAAACACAAAGGATACAAATCATGTGAACAAAAAAAAAACCAAGGTATACCGATATTTGTTGAAGATAAAGATGGGATGCCAACCGGGGCATCCCCAAGCTTAGATGCTTGAGTATCCTTTGAAATATTTACTTGGGGCGCCTTGGGAATCCCCAAGCTTGAACTCTTGCCTCTCTTTATTCTTCTCATATTGATAGCTCCTCGATCTTCGAACACTTCATCCACACAAAACTTTAACAAAAACTTGTGAGATCCGTTTGTGTAATAAAGTAAATTACCTTTAGGTACTGTAATGAAATCATTATTTATTTATATTGGTGTTAAATCTACTGTATTCCAACTTCTCTATGCTTCATACCCCCCGATACTAGCCATAGATTCATCAAAATAAGCAAACAACACACGCGAAACAGAATCTGTCAAAAACAGGACAGTCTGTAGTAATCTGGAGGTTTAGCAAACTTATGTAACTCCAAACAATATGAAATACATTTGACAATTTGAAAAAATTTTACAGAAGTAATTTGCAAAACAATTCAGACCCATTTGAGTTTCCAGTAAAAAATGTAAAATCACGCGCTACAGCAAAAGTTTCTGTTTTTGTTCTGCACATAGTAAACAAGCAATCTAATCATCCTAAAACCAAAGCTTGGCATATTATTTTTATAATACAATGGATATACACAAGGGGATAATTATTTACAGAGAAACTTCCATGAAAAATTCTACATTGTTTCCGTGAGCATGAACACAAGTGCTCAAGGTCGACCCTCACTTCTTCAATGCATAACTTTCCAATCACTTCTCTTTTTGAAAAACTTTTTAGGCATGAGAGGCAAGTAATTTTTTTGGTATTTTCATTCTTTCAATTTTTTTGTATGTTTCACCCACAACTAAACAGAAACAAAAAGGAAAAACAAAATCTACTTAGTGAAGAAAGCAAACAAGCGAACACGAGAATATCAACCTCACGCTATTGCTCCCCAGAAACGGCGCCAGAAAAGAGCTTGATAATCCCCGAGTGCAGGGAATCATCGTATCAATTTCCAAAGGTGGAAGTGATAAGTATGGACTGTCGAACCCACAAGGAGCTAAAGGTAAGATCAATATTCTCTCAAGTCCTATCTGCCACTGATACGACTCTACGTACACCGAAGGTTTGCTTCCAACTAGAAACGAGAAATAAAACTACATTGTGGGTATGAAGAGGATAACTTTGCATGGTATCAGAGAGGTAAAACATAACAGTAGGTGTTTTTATCATGAAGTTAGAATATATTACTAAATATTATAAATAGCGAGTGTGGAATAATGATGGATCGGTGTGTGGAATTGTCCTAGGCAATCGTTAATAAGACCGGTAATCACTATTGCAATTTCATAAGAGGGAGAGGCATAAGCTAACATACTTTCTATTCTTGGATCATATGCACTTATGATTGGAACTCTAGCAAGCATCCACAACTACTAAAGATCATTAAGGCAAAACCCAACCATAGCATTAAAGTATCCAGTCCTCTTTATTCCCATACGCCATGTCCCCCTTATCCGTGTTTGTGTTTCAGTCACTCTGTAACATCCCAAATTTTCAATTTGGAATGTTATACATAGATCATCATTGCATATCATGTTTTGTTGCATTTTGACAAATCCTCGATAAATCCTAAGCAACTCAAGGACCCTCGGAGAGAGTTGGGGATTTTCTCGAATTTTCAAATTTGATTTTCCAACGAGGATTGTGGTTTTACTTATTTTTCTCTCCGGAAAAATATTTCATTTTAAAATAAACGAGAGGAGAAAATATGACTTCTCCAAAACAATTGAAATACTGGAGGAAAAATGTTAAAATCATTATTTGAAATTTATTTGGATTTTATTTGCAATTTTTATTGCATTAAAAAATATTGCATGTTTTCAAAATATTTATTTTTGATTATAAAAATGTTCACCCTATTCTAACTAGACGGGGAAAATTTATTTCATATTTTTCTGATTTTTATTTATTTTTCTACGAATTATTTTCCGCGGAACTTATTTAAAAAAAACAACGCCTGCGCGCCGACTGGGCCAAAGGCCTAGCCGACGGCCCGCCTCGCGCCTTCCTCTTCCCGCACGGGAGCTCGCCGCCGGAGTCCGTCCCGGGCACGGGAGCCGCCGCCGCATCGGGTGGCCCCTTGCCCAAGCCGCCGCACACCCCCCCTCCTTAAATACCGCGCCCCCCCTCTCTTTCCTCACCACGAGCCGCCGCCGCCCCTCATCTCGCCGAGCGCCGCCGCCCGCACTTGCCCGCCGCCGCCGCCGGGAGTCGCCGGAGCCGCCGCCCCTCGTCGCCGGAGTCGCC
>NC_057805.1:452364332-452372415 GCF_018294505.1 Triticum aestivum | reverse complement strand
CCCCGCCGCCAGAGCCCCTCGCCGGAGCCCGCCCGTCGAGGTACCGCCGCCGCCGTTTCCGTCGTTGCCGGTTTTCTGTAAAAAAACCTTCGTATTAAAAAAAACCCTAGATCGGTTTTTTCGGTTTTATTATTTTACGAGCGTTCACCGAACCGTTCGTTTTAACGAACGCGTTCGTCGGTTTTTCTCTGTTAACGAACGTCCGTTATTTAACCGTTCGTCCGTTTTTCTTTTTCGTCGGATTTTCTCGTTATTTTCTCAGATTCGATTTGTGATCGAATCTTCAACTCTGTTTAACTTCTCGCTCGTTTATCGGAATCAGGTGATTCAAGCGCCTAGAGTTTCTTCTCAAAATTCTCTTTCCGTTTAACCTACTCAAACAAGTTTTTGCTACAGTAAAATTTGACCTAGATCCAGATTAGCAAACGAAGTTTCTTTCTTTCGCCGTTTGACTTTCGTTGCTTCTTTCGAGTTGATTCTTTTTGCAAACCGGAGTTCTTAAGTTGAACTTTCTGGTTGGATCTTTCATTCGAGTTTTACCTGTGCATTAGATGAGTACTGATTGTATGCTTGTTTGTTTGCGATAGAGTACCCGGAGTGTGCCGCTTGTTACTTCGACTCGTTAGGTTTTGCGGATTACCAGCAAGGCAAGTAACACTTTGATCATATCCCGTTCATACCCAGCTTTATTGCATTAGATCTATTTTCCTCAAACACATTGCATGATTAGGATCTAATTAAACTGTGGGTACTGGGGAGTAGTTGAGGTAGTACCTATTACCTATTCTATTATCAAACCCTTGGGAGTTACTTCTACGTTGCTTTATCAATGCCATGCAATGCGTAGACGTGGATTGGGTTTGAGAGATACTCATGACAGATGTGAGATGTTTATTAATGGTTCAACTTAAGGTGGCAACTAAAACTCACATCTGGGTGGATTGAGGCACCTGGAGAACCCAGTGTTGTCTGTATGTATAAGGTCCGCCACCCAGGCTCAAAGGGATCATAAGATTATTCATGCTAGGAACTTCCGTGTGCAGCCACAAGCTATTATGGGCTCTAGCATAGCTGAGTAGGTTACAGGATCTCTTGAAGAGGTGGACTAGCAGATGTAGGGGAAAGTAGGTGTACCGGTCCATCCAGAGTAGAGAGTGATTGTTTCTGAAAGACTGTGTCTCGGTCATCCGTTTCTCAAACATCATGCAGTGCGAGAATCAAGCGGAGGCGATCGAGTCTTGTGGGGAAAAGTGCACAAACCTCTGCAGAGTGTACAAACTGATCATGATTAGCCGTGTCCCCGGTTATGGACAACTTGAGTATCTAGTACCTGGATTATCATTTGAATCTCATCACCGTGATACTTATAATTAATTTTGCTGGGTTAATGATGATACTTAATTGGGATTGAGTTGGAGGTACCTTCTCAATGTTTCAACCACCATGATAGTTAAATAAAATTTATTCCTTTTGAAGTAGGATAAAATTGGCTTTTCGCAAAACTGTAACCATAGAGCTTTCCACCAGCCATAAATGCATGTAGTATAGCATTGTTATTGTTCATTGCTCTCTATGTGTTACATTGCCAGCATATTCTATGTGCTGACCCGTTTTTGGGCTGCAACTATGTTGCAGACTTTTCAGACGACGAGTAAGATGCCTTAGGTCGTGGTCTTATACTCAGTGATGCCGCTGGAGTTGATGGACTCACTTATCTTCCAAGTCTTCCGCTGTTATCGTTATTAGATGGCCTTAAGCCATGTTTTCATACTTAATCTCTTCGGAGATATTCGATGTAATAAGTGTGTGATTGCTACTCTGTTATAAATCCTCCATTTGTACTGTGCGTGTCAGCATTACTGATCCAGGGATGACACTGGTGCACAGCAGCACAGGCCATTTGAGGTCTGGTTGCTACAAAGTTGGTATCAGAGCACACGCTGACTATAGGACACGACCACTAAGCTTAAGCCCTAGAAAACTTCTCTCTTCTCATTTCTGACCCCTCTCCACTTTCTACTCTTTTAGGAATGGCGAATGCAAGGAGCAAGTTCATGCAACCAGATGAAGACACGCCGTTTGGACGACATTTGAAGGAAGTCACCAAGTACTTGAACATAGGAATACCAAGCGTCACCGGAACCTACAACGCCACATTACCTGAAGAGGAGAGCTGGAAGATTCAAGTTATCATTCCAGGAAGGACGTTTGTGCCAATTACGGAACCCATGAGATTGGTTTTCGAAGCACCAACTTGGAGTGTAGGGAAGAGCATGGCCGCACACATCGCCATGGGACGCATTGGAGAAGTCTATCACCAGGAGCTTAAGGATACAATTTATCAGATTTGTGGACGTCGAGACGCGCAATGGGAGATGATCAAGACCAAGAAGGATGGATCAATTGCAGCTTTCATCCAGGAGCAGAACCAACATATCCGACGCCAGGAGAATCAGATATGCACGGACAAGGAAGAACTGAAGAAGGCATTCACGAAGATGAAGGAACTCCAAGAAGAACTCAAGACTATACGCGAAGATTACTTGGTGGAAATCAACGCACTAGTAGGGAAGATTGACGACCTGGAGAATAAGATTGGAGCATTCGTGGGAAATCCAGTGCCAAAAGCAGAAGTCGACGAATGCACTTGTCCGGATAACTACATCATCATCGACGACACCGACTCGGAACCAAGCGAAGACGAATGGATTGATGAAGCTGGAGCAGACATCATGGAGTCTTCAACGGATCAGAATTTCTAGTAGACCACCATATCAGTAGTAGTTTTCCCCCCATTTAATAGTATAGCTCAAGCACTTTGTAATGCTAGCTAGATCGATTGTTTTGCCTTGTTTGATTGATTGAGTGATATTGATTGAATTTGTCTCATGAGCATATGGGTAGTGTTTTCTCTCTAGACCTCATTCTATTCTTAACTCTCATCTTTTCTAAACCTATCAGATGCCTCCGAGACGCGACACCGGATTTGTTTTCCCGCCTGAGATCACCCAGTTGATTCAGCAATAGAATGCCCTGATGCAAGTGTTAGTTCAGAACCAAGGCAACAACAACAACAACAACAACCCACTGCCACCACCACCTGTTGATCACTTAGCCCGTTTCTTAAGGCTAAACCCGCCGGTGTTTTCCAGTAGCACCGAGCTGATTGTGGCAGATGATTGGCTCCGCAAAGTTGGAAGGGAGTTGACCACTGCAGGATGCACAGATGCGGAAAGAGTGCGTTTTGCCGCACATCAGCTTGATGGACCCGCAGCATCATGGTGGGAGAATTACACAGCCACGCATCCTATTGACACTGTCACATGGGACCAGTTTCAGCAAACTTTCCGTACAGCTCATGTTTCAGCAGGAGCTATGGCTATGAAGAAGCGTGAGTTTCGCAACCTACGCCAAGGAGGACGCACCGTAGGCCAATATGTGGAGGATTTCAGTAAGTTAGCACGTTATGCACTAGATGACGTTGCTACAGATGCAGCCAAGCAGGAGAAGTTTCTGGAAGGATTGAATGATGAGCTGAGTATGCAGTTGATGGTAGCAACTTTCAACAACTACCAGGAGCTGGTAGATAGAGCTCTCATGATTGAAGGGAAGCATCAGCAGATTGAAAACCGCAAGAGGAAGTATGGACAAGGGAAGTACAATTCTGGAGCCCAACAGAAGCCATGATTTACCCTGAAGCCGGGAGGACAGTTTCAGCATACCCATGGAGGAGGTAGTTCGCACAACCATAATGGCTCCAAGAATGGTAATGGGAATGGAGGAGGAAACGGACAGAACCGCACCAACCCATCCACCCCAACCAAGAGAGATCTAAGTCACATTACTTGTTTCAAGTGCCAGAAGACGGGACATTATGCTACTGATTGTCCCGAAGCCCAAAATGGAACTGGCAATGGAAGCTCTGGGAAGAAGCCGAACCCGTTCAACAAAGGACATGTGAACCACGTGAGCGTGGAGGAGGTTGAAGCTCAGCCTGATGCAGTAATAGGTAAGTTTTTGGTTAAGTCATTTACTGCAACCGTTCTTTTCGATACTGGTGCATCGCATTCATACATATCAAGGGGATTCGTAAACAAGTTTAAGATGTCCACTCAAGTTCTCAAAAGCCCTATGTTAGTAACCTCGCCAGGAGCAGAGTATATGGCCACCCAAGGATGTTTTCAGATACCGTTGGCCATTGGTAGGCATGTTTTCCCCTCAGACCTCATTGTTTTGGAATCGCAAGGTTTGGATGTGATTTTGGGAATGGATTGGCTATCGTTGTATGGAGGAAACATCGATTGCGCCAGCAAGACGATTTTGCTTACCACCCCAGAAGGAAAAAGGATCAAGTATGTATCCCGGAATATGCCGAAGAGGACTCAAGTGAATTCCTTATCAGGAGTTGTACAGGAGGAAGTACCAGTGGTGAAGGATTATCCGGATGTATTTCCAGAAGAGTTGCCAGGCATGCCACCAAATAGAGACATTGAGTTTTTGATTGAACTTTTGCCAGGCACAGGGCCAATATCTAAGAGACCGTACAGGATGCACGCAAAGGATTTGGAGGAAATAAAGAAGCAGATCAAGGAGTTACTGGATAAAGGCTATATTCGCGCAAGTTCGTCACCTTGGGGATCACCAGTACTTCTAGTGGAGAAGAAAGATGGATCGCTGAGGATGGTTGTTGATTACCGAGGATTGAATGAAGTGACCATCAAAAACAAGTACCCACTGCCGATGATAAATGATTTGTTTGACCGCCTGCAAGGAGCTAAGGTATTTTCCAAGATCGATCTACGATCAGGATACCACCAGTTAAAGATTCGAGAGCAGGATATACCCAAGACGGCATTTACCACCAGATATGGATTGTATGAGTATACCGTTATGTCATTTGGACTGACTAACGCACCTGCCTATTTCATGAATCTGATGAACAAAGTGTTTATGGAGTTTTTGGATAAGTTCGTCGTGGTGTTCATTGATGATATTTTAATCTTTTCCAAGGATGAAGAAGAGCATGAGGAGCATTTACGATTGGTACTTGAGAAGCTCAGAGAACATCAGTTATATGCCAAGTTCAGCAAATGTGAGTTTTGGCTGAAGGAAGTTGGATTCCTTGGACATGTTATCTCTGGAGAAGGAATAGCAGTAGACCCTGCCAAGGTTGACACAGTAACAAGTTGGGAATCACCCACGACAGTTGGAGAAATCCGGAGTTTTCTTGGACTTGCAGGATACTATCGGAGATTTATCGAGAATTTCTCAAGGATTGCTAAGCCCATGACTGAGCTATTGAAGAAGGACACCAAATTCAATTGGACTGAGGAATGTGAAGCTAGTTTCCAAGAGTTGAAGAAACGATTGGTTACATCACCAGTGTTGATTCTGCTAGATCAACGCAAGGACTATGAAGTTTATTCCGACGCTTCTCGTCGAGGACTTGGAGCAGTGCTTATGCAGGAAGGAAGAGTTGTGTCGTATGCTTCACGACAACTTAAAACCCATGAGAAGAATTAGGCTACGCATGATTTGGAATTAGCAGCCGTGGTGCATGCATTGAAGACATGGAGACATTTTCTCATCGGAAACCATTGTGAGGTGTACACGGATCACAAGAGTTTGAAGTACATTTTCACGCAGAAGGAGTTAAACCTCAGACAGAGGAGATGGTTGGAGCTCATTAAAGATTATGATATGAGATTGCATTATCACCCTGGAAAGGCAAACGTAGTAGCAGACGCGTTGAGCCGCAAGAGTCATGTCAACACCCTCATGACAGGAGAGTTACCTCAGGAGTTAGCCGAGGACCTTCGCGAGCTATGTTTGGAGATAGTCCCAAGAGGCTATTTAGCGATATTGGAGATTCAGTCTACCTTGATGGAAAGGATCAGAGAAGCTCAGAAGACAGACAAATAGATTGAAGAGATAAAGGAGAAGATGAGCAAAGGAAAAGCCAAGGGATTTCGTGAGGATGAGCACGATACCTTATGGTTCGAAGACCGCGTATATGTGCCAAATGATCCGGAGATCAGGAAGTTGATTTTGCAGGAAGCCCATGATTCACCATACTCGATTCACCCAGGGAATACCAAGATGTATTTGGATTTGAAGAATACTTTCTGGTGGACCGGAATGAAGAAGGATATTGCGGAGTATGTAGCAGTTTGTGATGTATGTCAGAGAGTGAAGGCAGAGCATCAGAAGCCAGCAGGATTGCTGCAGCCATTGCCGATACCCGAATGGAAGTGGGATAAAATAGGAATGGATTTTATCACGGGATTACCCAGGACTCGTTCAGGCTATGACTCGATATGGGTTGTAGTCGACCGTTTGACGAAAGTGGCTCATTTCATTCCAGTAAAGACCACTTACACCAGTGCTATGTTGGCAAAGATATACATGACCAGGATAGTATGTTTGCATGGAGTTCCGAGGACCATTGTATCAGACAGAGGAACCCAATTTACCTCGAAGTTTTGGAAGCAGTTACATGAAACGTTGGGAACCAGGCTGGAATTTAGTACAGCTTTCCACCCACAGACAGATGGACAGACCGAGAGAGTCAACCAGATTTTGGAGGACATGTTGGGAGCATGTGCACTAGATTATGGATCTAGTTGGGGCGACAATTTGCCATATGCGGAGTTTTCGTATAACAACAGTTATCAAACCAGTTTGAAGATGGCCCCTTTCGAAGCTTTGTACGGAAGGAGGTGTAGAACACCGTTGTGATGGGACGAAGTTGGAGATCGTCAGTTGTTTGGACCAGATTTGATTAAGGAGTCTGAACAGAAAGTGAGGTTGATTCGCGATAGGCTCAAAGTAGCCCAGTCCAGGCAAAAGAGTTATGCTGATTCTAAACGAAAGGAGACAGTTCACGAAGTCGGAGACAGAGTGTATCTTCGAGTATCACCACTTCGAGGAGTGAAGCGCTTTGGAGTTAAAGGAAAGTTAGCGCCCCGTTTTATCGGACCATACAGAGTGTTGGAACGTATGGGAGAAGTTGCCTACAAGCTGGAATTGCCCGAAGGATTGTCTGGAGTACATGATGTATTTCATGTTTCGCAGTTGAAGAAGTGCCATGCAGAGATGGCTGAGATATCACTGAGAGATACTGTGCCACTGGAAGCGATTCAGTTGGAAAGTGATTTGACCTATGAGGAGAAGCCAGTTAAGATTCTCGAATATGCCAGCCGAGTTACCCACAGCAAGGTTATCAAGTTTTGCAAAGTCCAGTGGAGTCACCACATGGAGGATAAAGCCACCTGGGAGCGAGAGGAAGATCTACGGAAAAACCACTCCCACCTGTTTTCTAGCCAACCCGAATCTCGAGGGCGAGATTCATCTTAAGGGGGGTAGGTTTGTAACATCCCAAATTTTCAATTTGGAATGTTATACATAGATCATCATTGCATATCATGTTTTGTTGCATTTTGACAAATCCTCGATAAATCCTAAGCAACTCAAGGACCCTCGGAGAGAGTTGGGGATTTTCTCGAATTTTCAAATTTGATTTTCCAACGAGGATTGTGGTTTTACTTATTTTTCTCTCCGGAAAAATATTTCATTTTAAAATAAAACGAGAGGAGAAAATATGACTTCTCCAAAACAATTGAAATACTGGAGGAAAAATGTTAAAATCATTATTTGAAATTTATTTGGATTTTATTTGCAATTTTTATTGCATTAAAAAAATATTGCATGTTTTCAAAATATTTATTTTTGATTATAAAAATGTTCACCCTATTCTAGATTTTCTAACTAGACGGGGAAAATTTATTTCATATTTTTCTGATTGTTATTTATTTTTCTATGTATTATTTTCCGCGGAACTTATTTTTTTTTTAAAAAAAACAACGCCCGCGCGCCGACTGGGCCAAAGGCCCAGCCGACGGCCCGCCTCGCGCCTTCCTCTTCCCGCACGGGAGCTTGCCGCCGGAGTCCGTCCCGGGCACGGGATCCGCCGCCGCCTCGGGTGCCCCCTTGCCTAAGCCGCCGCACACCCCCCCTCCTTAAATACCGCGCCCCCCTCTCTTTCCTCACCACGAGCCGCCGCCGCCCCTCATCTCGCCGAGCG
>NC_057805.1:452358239-452364088 GCF_018294505.1 Triticum aestivum | reverse complement strand
CCCCCCGAGCCCCGCACCCCGCCGCCAAGCCCCGCCGCCGGAGCCCCTCGCCGGAGCCCGCCCGTCGAGGTACTGCCGCCGCCGTTTCCGTCGTTGCCGGTTTTCTGTAAAAAAAACTTTGTTTAAAAAAAACCCTAGATCGGTTTTTTTCGGTTTTATTATTTTACGAGCGTTCACCGAACCCTTCGTTTTAACGAACGCATTCGTCGGTTTTCTCTGTTAACGAACGCCCGTTATTTAACTGTTCATCCGTTTTTCTTTTTCGTCGGATTTTCTCGTTATTTTCTCAGATTCGATTTGTGATCGAATCTTCAACTCTGTTTAACTTCTCGCTCGTTTATCGGAATCAGGTGATTCAAGCGCCTAGAGTTTCTTCTCAAAATTCTCTTTCCGTTTAACCTACTCAAACAAGTTTTTGCTACAGTAAAATTTGACCTAGATCCAGATTAGCAAACGAAGTTTCTTTCTTTCGCCGTTTGACTTTCGTTGCTTCTTTCGAGTTGATTCTTTTTGCAAACCGGAGTTCTTAAGTTGAACTTTCTGGTTGGATCTTTCATTCGAGTTTTACCTGTGCATTAGATGAGTACTGATTGTATGCTTGTTTGTTTGCGATAGAGTACCCGGAGTGTGCCGCTTGTTACTTCGACTCGTTAGGTTTTGCGGATCATCAGCAAGGCAAGTAACACTTTGATCATATCCCGTTCATACCCAGTTTTATTGCATTAGATCTATTTTCCTCAAACACATTGCATGATTAGGATCTAATTAAACTGTGGGTACTGGGGAGTAGTTGAGGTAGTACCTATTACCTGTTCTATTATCAAACCCTTGGGAGTTACTTCTACGTTGCTTTATCAATGCCATGCTATGCGTAGACGTGGATTGGGTTTGAGAGATACTCATGATAGATGTGAGATGTTTATTAATGGTTCAACTTAAGGTGGCAACTAAAACTCACATCTGGGTGGATTGAGGCACCTGGAGAACCCAGTGTTGTCTGTATGTATAAGGTCCGCCACCCAGGCTCAAAGGGATCATAAGATTATTCATGCTAGGAACTTCCGTGTGCAGCCACAAGCTATTATGGGCTCTAGCATAGCTGAGTAGGTTACAGGATCTCTTGAAGAGGTGGACTAGCAGATGTAGGGGAAAGTAGGTGTACCGGTCCATACAGAGTAGAGAGTGATTGTTTCTGAAAGATTGTGTCTCGGTCATCCGTTTCTCAAACATCATGCAGTGCGAGAATCAAGCGGAGGCGATCGAGTCTTGTGGGGAAAAGTGCACAAACCTCTGCAGAGTGTACAAACTGATCATGATTAGCCGTGTCCCCGGTTATGGACAACTTGAGTATCTAGTACCTGGATTACCATTTGAATCTCATCACCGTGATACTTATAATTAATTTTGCTGGGTTAATGATGATACTTAATTGGGATTGAGTTGGAGGTACCTTCTCAATGTTTCAACCACCATGATAGTTAAATAAAATTTATTCCTTTTGAAGTAGGATAAAATTGGCTTTTCGCAAAACTGTAACCATAGAGCTTTCCACCAGCCATAAGCGCATGTAGTATAGCATTATTATTGTTCATTGCTCTCTATGTGTTACATTGCCAGCATATTCTATGTGCTGACCCATTTTCGGGCTGCAATGTTTCATGTTGCAGACTTTTCAGACGACGAGTAAGATGCCTTAGGTCGTGGTCTTATACTCAGTGATGCCGCTGGAGTTGATGGACTCACTTATCTTCCAAGTCTTCCGCTGTTATCGTTATTAGATGGCCTTAAGCCATGTTTTCATACTTAAGCTCTTCGGAGATATTCGATGTAATAAGTGTGTGATTGCTACTCTGTTATAAATCCTCCATTTGTACTGTGCGTGTCAGCATTACTGATCCAGGGATGACACTGGTGCACAGCAGCACAGGCCATTTGAGGTCTGGTCGCTACACACTCACGCAATGCAGACAATAAGCAAACCATGGACATATTGCAACACCCTACAGCGGGAATTCCTCACGCTTGCGCGACACGGAGGTCACCATAGGACAGCACCAATGTAAAGCATACAACTCATACCAATCTAGATCATCAATCAACCCAAAGACAAAGGATATCTACTCAAAACATCATAGGATGGCAACACATCATTGCATCATAATATGTGGCATAAAGCACCATGTTCAAGTAGGGATTACAGCGGGGTGCGGGAGAGTGGACCGCGTGAAAGAGATGAGGATGGTGATGTTGATGAAGACGATCACCGCGGCGATGATTCCCCTCCCGATGGCACTCTGGCGCCACCGAGAGAGAGGAGGTGAGGTTCTCCCCCTTGTGCTTCCTCCTCCATGCCCCCCCTAGATGGGGAGAGGTTCTCCCTCTGGTCCCTGGCCTTCATGGCGATGATGGCCCCTCCGGGATCCTCCTCCATGGCCTCCGGTGATGATGGCCCCCACCAGCAGGGTGCGAGAGAGGGCCTAGATTGATTTCTCGTGGCTACAAAAGCTTGCGGCGGCGGAACTTCTGATCTAGGTTATTTCCCGAAGGTTTCTGTATTTATAGGAGGAGTTGGCATTGATTTCACGTCAGGGGGACCCTCGGGGAATCCACGAGGCAGCGGGCGCCCCCCAGGGGGTGGGCGCGCCCCCCACCCTCGTGGGGCCCACGGGACTCCCCTCCGGTGGATTTTTGTTCCAGTATTTTTCATATTTTCCAGAAAAAATCTCCGTTGATTTTCAGCCCATTCCGAGAACTTTTATTTCTGCACAAAAACAACACCACGGTAGTTCTGCTGAAAACAGCGCCAGTCCGGGTTAGTTCTAATCAAATCATACCAAAATCATATAAAACTATTGTAAACATGGCATGAATACTTCATAAATTATAGATACATTGGAGACGTATCAGCCACCGTGGCCATCACCCACTCCACCACCACGGCCCGAAGGTGGGAGGTGGCTGTTGTGGCCTCCACCCCATCGTCGGCCGCCGTGGCCGCTAGCCCACTGTCGACCGCCGGGGTCATCACCCGCTCCGCCACCCGAAGGCGGGAGGCGGAGGTGGATGCCTGCACGTGCATCAGCGACCTTGCGCGGTACACCGAGTTCCTGCGGGAGGAGGAGGAGCGCCTCGTCGAGCATGCAAAGAGCCTTACCGCCGCCGTGGCCGCGGCACACGCCGCCTCAGAGGCGAGGAATCAGGCGATCTACGAGGAGCTTCGAGAGGGGTTGTCTCGAGCGGCAGAGGGCGTTCGAGGTGAGCGTCGCTGAAGCTGCAGCTATGGTAGGCACCGTATTGTAGTTGGCCAGCTCGTCGGTAGGCTCCTCCTCCTTTGCCTCTTATTGAGCCCGCTCGGCAGAGGAGAGGCAGCAGGAAGTAGTACAAAGCCCCTCCATAGTAGTAGTAGTAGTAGTAGTATTTAGGGGCTATTTTGTTCAGTTCATCTGACTATAGATGTGGTGGAACTGAACAACGTACTTAAAGTTAGCTAGTATATATAGTTGAACTACTTATTTTAGTACGTGGTTGGCAACAATTGGGGAAAAGTTTGGTCGGTTCATCTGCCGAGTTGAACTGTTTGTATAAATTAAGAACGACTGCTTAATCTATGAATGAAATCTATCCTGAATTACTGAATTTTAGTTGGAAAAATTAGATACTGCTAGGGATTTTTAGCTTCATAATTTGACAAATCGCAGTGTTACAAGGTTGACAAATGGCACTGTTACTAGATCAACAAATGTCAATCTTTCCAGTTTGACAAATGGAAACATACTCAAATTGTTTGTAAGTGGTTGCACACGGGTCATCCAAAAGAATCGTTTGGGTTGAAGAGATGCACAAATCCTCACTACAAAAAAATACACTTCCGTGATGATACGTGTTTATCACAGTAGGTCACGTTTTCTGTCATGCATGTACATCCATGACAATTTTATGACAGAATCAAGACAGTCATACCTGTGATGTCGTAGAAGTGTTCCATGACATTACCAAAATTATCATCACGAAAGTGTCCACTTCCATGAAGATAAATCGCGCGTCATAGAAGTGCTTTCGTCAAGGGTGACCGACACCTGACATCGACCGTAACGGGTCGCCATTAAGCTATTGGGTCCGGTTTTGGATCCGATAACCCGTTAACAGCCCGGACCAATGGGGATTTTCCACATGTAAAATTCTCATTGGCCGGAGGAACCACGTGTCGGCTCACCGTTGGGACAGATGTCATCCACTCATTGGACTGGACGCGCCTATGATAGATCGACACGTGGCACGGCCCAACAGTGGCCCATTCCGGTGAAAAAGGCCGACCCAGTAAGAATTAGTAGGCCGGCCCATATAAGGCCTACTTGTGTCAGGTCCATTTAATCCCACGGCCCATACGAGATGTGCCAATTCGGCCCGTCAACTGCCCGTTAACGATTTAACACCATTGCAGCCCATTGTCAGTTCGAGCTGGTTAATAGCCCGCTATACATTTGAGCTCAATATCAGCCCGATGTCGTTTTAGCCTGTTAACGGCCCATTCAAGGGATGGGCCAATTTTCAAGATGTACATCTTTCGGCCTTTTAATGACACATTTAAGTGTTGGGCCAATTTCCAGCCCGTTGTGTCTTTCAGCCAGGTGACGACCCATAAGTGAGTTGGGCCATTAGCAGTCGAACTTGAGTTTTGGCCTGTTAACGGACCATGCTCTTCGTGGTCCAATACCAGCCCGGTTTCTCTTTCGGCCTGCTAAAGGCCCACAACACAGCTGGGCCATTTACAGTACGACCTGACTTTCGGCCTCTTCGCGGCCCATGCTCTTCATGGTCTAGTACGAGCCCGCTGTCACTTTCGGCCTGCTAAAGGCCCACAGTATAGTTGGGCCATATGTAGCCCGACCTAGTATCGGCCTGTTAACGGCCCGTGAAATCAAATGGGCTGTCACGACAGGTTTTTCAATAAAATATTTATTGAGAGACCAATCCCTTTTACGGACCAGTAAAGAAGAATTCCTTCTCACTGGTAGACAATACCTTGGTCACAGAAGAAAAAAATACCAGGAGTACTGAATATAATACAAGGCTGAGCGGAGACTGCTCAACAATTTATTACATGAACGTCGATAAAACATAAAGGCGGATAGGGTGGCATGACTACTAACTCACGATAACAACGGTGGTGGAAATATCACCGCGAAGTGGGTGATATGACTCCTGAAAACTACAGCTCTTCGAGCATCGGAGTGAGGCTCGAGGAGACTTATTGCGGGTGGCGGAAGCGTATATAATACAAGTGACCAATATCCGGGATCGCACAGGACTGACTGGGACTCCTCTAGGCGTCGGACGCACTATCAAACTCTTCATCCAAGAGATCGCCTTCATCAACATATGGCCAAATCAACAAGCCAGGTGAGTACTATGAAAGTACTCGCAAGACAGTTCGGACATGAGATATAACAAATGTAAACATGAAACATATGAATAGATTAACAAGTGCGTTCAGACATAGAGATAATGATGCATGGGAAAATAACAGAGAAGTCGGGCGGTAGTCCTCCCGAAATCCCAAAATAAATACTGGGTGCCGAACGAGGGTCTGAATGACTCCTCGAGAGGAAACTGCAAGAATAATAATGCCGTAGTCGGGCATCAGGGCGACACCACATAAAGGGCTTATAAAAGGAAATAAAAGATAGTGCATGCCACAGTCGGACGTCTGAGCGACATCACATAAAGGGCTTATATCAAAAGTAAATAATCAATATGCCACAGTCGGACGTCTGAGCGACATCACATAAAGGGCTTATATTGGGAATAAAAGACAAACATGCCACAGTCGGACGTCTGAGCGACATCAC
>NC_057805.1:452253901-452358204 GCF_018294505.1 Triticum aestivum | reverse complement strand
GAGGAAACTGCAAGAATAATAATGCCGCAGTCGGGCGTCAGGGCGACACCACATAAAGGGCTTATAGCAAAAGTAAATAATCAATATGCCACAGTCGGACGTCTGAGCGACATCACATAAAGGGCTTATATTGGGAATAAAAGACAAACATGCCACAGTCGGACGTCTGAGCGACATCACATAAAGGGCTTATATTGGGAATAAAAGACAAACATGCCACAGTCGGACGTCTGAGCGACATCACATAAAGGGCTTCATAACTTAACATCTTATTAGCTCAAGAATTTAAATCATATCTAGAGAATAATCATGCATGAGATAAACATCAGGGTTAGCCCATCCACAGGAGTAATGTTCAGCTAAGTCTACTACTCATGCTCACCTACCGGAAAGAAGAACAAACCACGAGGAGTTGACATAGATACGGATACACTGATCACGATACTTGACCATGGATACGATGACTCGAAAGGATTTGACTCTGCAGAGTTTGTACTTTAACCACAGCCAACGGATTTCAGTAGTCACGGGGACTAGTTCCGTCTACAGTGTTTTGGAAGAAACACGTCTAACCAGTACACACCCATTCAACATTCCGAAGCCAGGAATCACCCTCGGCAACGTTCAAGAAAAACCTTGAGACGGGGAGGCTACAACCTCGCGTAGCATGGGATCAAAATTTCTATACGCGCGCTCTAAGGGGTGCCCCCCTCTCGGTCCCAACCGGAAACACCCATGCCCCCTGACCGGATGACTAGCTTTAATCCAGGGCCATGGAACCATCATCCCGGCCCCTCTGTTTGGTGTGTACACGGAAAGAGGTTACCAACTTACTAAACCGCATTCTGGCAGAAAACATGTGGTAGCACGGAAGGGGGAAGAACGATAACGTGACTCCGTCCACGTTAACGTCAGAATTTAACGGATGACGTAAGGCTGGCATGCTACAACAGTACCACCTTAATGCCCTTCATGTCACCACATGACTAGGCCATCTCTCATCAGAGATCACCGTAACTTTGGAACACACGGGTAGTTGCCTCACATGCAACGAGGTGCTCACCGATACTCGTATGCCATGCACAAACTTTCACGCAATCATGCAAACACCTATCATATCAAAGGTTCAAACATGCTTGCCTAGTTCGGAGAAGTCGGAGTCTAGCTCGGCGAAGTTCGCGGCTCCGTCACCTCTTCCGGAACCTACGGTATAGCGAAAAAGCATACTAACGTGAAAACCAACGCGTGCATAAAAGTTTTCCAAATTTTTTTTCAAATAAATCCCATAAAAAACTAGACAAAATTTTAAGACCGTCAGAAAAAGAATCACTCAAAAATCACTTTTTATTAAAAAGTTATAAGGGTTTCTGTCCAGGGACTGATCTGTAATGAAACAGAAAAGTTCCAGGGGTTTAACTGAGAAAACAGAAAACGGTTCGAATAGAAGCGCGCAAGCCCACAGAGAAAACGTATTCTGCCCGAAGGCGCCAACAGAAAACGGTTCGCGGGGAAAGAAAGAGAGGCTGACGTGGGGGGTCCACATGTCAGGTTTGAAAGACCTCGCCGGCGCCCGAAGGCTGCGGTGGTCGCCGTCGTCGAACCACGGCGAGTCAGGGAGATCGGAGTGTACCAAGAGTATCAGCGTGTCCTTCCGCGTCGGTGGGTGGTGGACTTGGGCATCTGGGAGCACCACGTCGACGGCGACACTTTCTCCGGCGGACGGCGGCTCGGGCGATGGTGGGGAACTCCGGTGGTGTGCTGCAAACTTCGAATTGAAGCGCGGGTCAGAAGGAGGGATGCACTAGAGAGCTACTGGCAAGAGATGGGAGGCAGAGGTGCACGCATGGGAGCGAATCGAGCTGGATCCCGTGGCGGGTCGCGGCGGCCAGAGTTGAGGAAGGAGAGTTCCTCGGGGCTCTTCCAGTGGCTAGGCAGGGTCTTGGTGGACTGTAGAGGTGGTGTGGGTACTAGCTGGAGCTCGAGGCCTCTATTTATAGGCGGCTCGAGGGGTGGCCGTGAACGGGGTTGCTCCGGCGAGCAATTACGGCGAGGCAGCAGCTTGGCAAGGACTTTAGGTGGCCAGGCAGCATCAGTGAGGTGTACTGGTGCCGTTCCCCCGCTAATCCTGGTCGGTCTTGGCGTAATGGCGCCGGTCCACGGTGGGGTGGCCGCACGGGCACGACGGCGGCAGAGAGCGCGCTCCGCGCCTTGCGGTTCACGACGAGGGTGGCAGCGCGCACTGGGGAGTGGAAGACCACGCGGCGCTCTCCAGTGGCTTGGGCGGCGCTGGGTGGCGCCGTCTGCGCTGCGCCTCTCCCTGGCGGCCGCAAAGCCGCCGCTGGCGTCGGTCACGGGGCGGCGCACCTCCTCCAGCTCGTCGCCGACGCCCGCAAGCATCCAGGCGCTCGTGCGGTGCAGAGGACAAGGGGGAGGGGACAGGAAACACGGCGACGCCGGGCACTGGCGAGATCGACAACAGACACTGAAGAAAACGACAGTGATTCAGCCACTGTTAACTGAATTTGACTGAACCTGATATTGACAGTGCTCTGAAGGTGTTCGATGAAATGATTTGGTATGAAGCAAATTTTTCCTGGAGCTGGGGCTTGGTGAGGTGACCACTCAATGGACCCAGAAGCTGCCTGATTTTACTCAGAATTTTTGGAGAAGGATTTGAATGAATTTCATCAAATTTGGCAAATCTGGTCCAAACTTGCAGCAAGTATAGTTTGAAAAATTTGAACTGGAGACCAGTGGATCTTCATGGATCTTGGTTGAGGGTTGAAAGGACTAGGAAGGGAAAAAGGTTTGGGGGCAAAAATCAAAGCAGAAAGAGTAGCTCCTTTGTAAACCTCCAATGATCAAGATATAAGGTAGAATTTTTTTTGATAAGAAATAAGTGGAAAATAAAAATATGGAGAGGTCCAACTTGCTGGATTTGAAGTAAATCATGATCCAAAGATAAGGAAAGGTTTATGAGAGTGGATTTGCACTAAGGTCATGGCAAGAGAGATTTGTTGAAAGTGGTAAAGGATTATTCCAAAAGCTATAGAGTATTTTCAAAGAAATTTTCAAAAGACATTTTTCCCAAGTGAAAAGCATTTTGGCTTGAGTCCAAAATAAAAAGCAAGAACCTCCAAGACCAAAAACAAGTCTTGGGTGAATCCAAATAAAACTCTTGCCATAAAAAAAATATTTTGAAAGGGAGGGTTCTTTTGAAGAAAAATTTTAAATCACCTCCCTCAAGTCAAGTAAATTTTTTGAAAAATCCAAATGAAATTTTAGGTGTCACAACACCTACCCCCTTAGGAAAAATCTCGTCCTCGAGATTTCAGCTGATCCTCGAATAGATATGGATATTCTGCCTGAAGAAAATCTTCCCTTTCCCATGTAGCTTCATCCTCAGTGTGGTTGCTCCACTGAACTCTGAAAAATTTGGTCGTTTTCTGACGGGTCCTCCGTTCAGACACTCCCAGTATCTTTACTGGCCACTCTCTGTAGGTGAGATCTGGTTGTACATCAATGCCCTCATGAGATACATGCTTCTCCGGGTTACTCACACATTTTCTCAATTGTGAGACGTGGAATATGTCATGGACGTCTGACAGCTCTTTGGGTAAGTCTAGTTTGTAGGCCACTGTGCCTCTTCGTGCCTCTATACAAAATGGTCCGATAAATCTCGGGGCTAGCTTCCCCTTAATTTTGAACCATTGCAGGCCCCTCATAGGAGACACTCGTAGGTATACGGAATCACCGGGTTCAAAGCTGACCTCGCGATGTTTTTGATCGTAGTAGCTCTTTTGTCGGCTCTGCGCTGTCTTGAGTCTGTCCCTGATCTGCTTAACTTTCTCCTCGGCCTCTTTAAGCATGTCTGGGCCGAAGATACGGCTGTCACCTGTTTCTGACCAATTCAGTGGGGTACGACACCTCCGCCCGTACAATGCTTCAAAGGGTGCCATTTGCAAGCTGGCTTGGTAACTGTTGTTGTAAGCAAACTCGGCATACGGCAAACTCTCTTCCCAACTGGACCCATAGGTGAGCACACAGGCTCTCAGCATATCCTCTAGGATTTGGTTCACACGTTTCGTTTGTCCATCAGTCTGAGGGTGGTACGCTGTACTGAAAGCTAGCTGCGTGCCCAGAGCTTGTTGCAGGTGATCCCAAAATTTGGAGACAAATTGTGTGCCTCGGTCGGATATTATAGTCTTTGGGACTCCATGCAAACAAACTATACAGGAGAGATAAAGTTTGGCCAGTCTTTGTGTGGAGTAGGTAGTCTTCACGGGAATGAAATGAGCAACCTTGGTTAGTCGGTCTGTGATGACCCATATGGCGTCATTCCCGTGTTGTGATCGGGGTAGTCCGATGATGAAGTCCATTCCTATTTCATCCCATTTCCACTCCGGTATCCTGTTTGGCTGGAGTAGCCCTGCTGGCTTTTGATGCTCGGCCTTGATGCGCTGACATGAATCGCAACAAGCAATAAATGCGGCTATATCCCTTTTCATACCGTGCCACCAAAATCTTTCCTGAATGTCTTTGTACATTTTGGTTCCTCCAGGATGGATCGAGTATGGAGCGGTGTGGCTTTCGGTTAGGATTTGTTGCTTGAGTTCCTCAATGTTAGGTACGCAAAGTCTATCTCCGTACCATAATATTCCTTCACTGTCTGTGACGAACTCTGAAGCCTTACCAAGGTTCATTTTCTTCTTTATACCTTCGATGCTGGGATGTCCCTGTTGAGCCTTCTTAATTTGTTCCACTAGGGTGGGTTGTATCTCCAGATTTGATACGGTGCCCTCAGAGACTAACACCATGTTGAGCCTAGCGAACTCTTGCTGAAACTCAGGCCTCAAGTTTTGCGGACCGTCGTTGTCCGGGCTGGGATTTCGACTAAGGGCATCAGCCACTACATTTGCTTTCCCTGGATGGTAGTGAATGCCGACATCATAGTCCTTGACCAATTCCAACCAGCGTCGTTGGCGTAAATTTAGCTCTGGCTGTGTGAAAATATATTTGAGGCTCTTATGGTCCGTATATATTTCACAGCAATTTCCCAACAGAAAGTGCCTCCACTCCTTGAGTGCATGTATGACTGCTGCTAGCTCCAAGTCATGTGTTGGGTAATTTTCCTCATGTTTTCGCAGCTGCCTGGAGGCATACACGACAACTTTGCCATCTTGCATTAGTACACATCCGAGGCCTTTTCGGGACGCGTCACAATATACTTCAAAACTCTTGTGTATGTCTGGCACGGTTAATACGGGTGCGGTTGTTAGCTTCTTCTTAAGTTCTTGGAAGCTTCTCTCGCATGCTTCCGTCCATACAAATTTCTTGTCCTTCTTGAGCAACTGTGTTATTGGTTTTGCCACAGTGGAGAATCCTTCAATAAATCTTCTCTAATATCCGGCCATTCCCAGGAAACTCCGCACATCTGTAACGTTGGCGGGTGGCTTCCAGTCAAGTATGGCTTTGACTTTTTCTGTGTCTACGGCCACGCCTTCTTGGTTCAATATATGGCCTAGGAAACCAACCTGCCTTAGCCAAAACTCACACTTGCTAAATTTGGCGTACAACTGATGTTTCCTTCATTCTCCCAAAACAATTCTGAGATGCTCAGCATGCTCTTTTGGTGTCCTTGAGTATACCAGAATATCGTCGATGAACACCACAACAAATTTGTCCATGAATTTCATGAACACTTTGTTCATGAGGTGGGCGTTTGTTAGACCAAAAGGCATCACTGTGAATTCATATAATCCATATCTGGAGGTGAATGCTGTTTTAGGGATATCTTCTGTCCGTACTTTCAATTGATGATATCCCGATCTCAAATCAATTTTTGAGAACACCTTGGCTTGTGCGAGCTGGTCAAACAAATCATTTATCCGTGGCATCGGATATTTGTTTTTGATGGTGACCATATTGAGGGCTCGATAGTCTATACACAGTCTGAGTGTCCCATCCTTTTTCTTGGCGAACAACACTGGCGGACCCCATGGTGAGGAGCTGGCTCGAATAAATCCTTTGTCCAATAATTCCTTTATCTGCTTCTTCAACTCCACCAATTCTGAGGGTGCCATTCTATAAGGTTTCCTATAGATGGGAGCGGTGCCAGGTGCTAGTTCGATGCTGAAGTCTATCTCTCGGTCTGGTGGCATGCCTGGGAGTTCTTCAGGAAATACGTCAGGAAACTCGCATACCACTGGAACTTTTCTCAGTTCTGAAATGTCCACTTTGTTCAGTTTTGGTTGCCGTGACCGTGGCCTTTCTTGAGCTGTAACCTTTATTGTCTTGCCATGATGGTGAGTGAGAATCACGGTCCGATTGAAACAGTCAATGAATCCTTTGTTGGTGGTTAACCAGTCCATCCCTAAAATGACATCCAGTCCTTTATTTTCCAACACGATGAGATTTGCTTGGAACTGTAGTCCTTCGAACTCAATGATTACTCCTTGGCAGTAACTCTGAGCGATTTGCTTATTTCCGGGGGACTTGATGATCATAGATTTTTCCAAGGGAAGTATCGGAAAACCATGTTGCAAAACAAAACTCTTCGAAACGAACGAATGGGAAGCTGCAGAATCAAACAAAACCGTGGCAGGTACTGTGTTGACAGGGAACGTACCGAGCACGATGTCTGGGGCATTCTGCGCTTCTTCCCTGGCCACATGGTTCAAGTGACCCTTCTTGTGGTTGTTGTTGGGATTGAAATTGTTGCGCTTGGGGGCTGGATTATTCCCACCATTGTTTGGCTTGGGGGCCGAGTTCCTCGCCTTTGGGCATTGTTTAGCATAGTGCCCTTCTTCACCACAAGCATAGCAGGTGACCCCTGGACGGTACGTGAACTACTTGACCCTGGCATGAAACTGTCTGACGGGCCTTAGATCAGTAGTCGTGGATTTCCTTGCTTCTGTCCTTGGAACCTCAGTCTTGCTTCGGTTGTTGCGAGCAAGAGTCGTCTTGTCCCTCTTTCTCTTACGGAGATCTTCCAGACTACGGCGCTCATTCTCCAAGGTAATGGCCTTGTCAACCAGAGTTTTAAAATCCGAGAAAGTGTGTACAACCAGTTGGCATTTTAGTGCCGGTGCCAGGCCGTCCAGGAATTTTTCCATCTTCTTGTTCTCTGTCATGTGCTCGTCGTAGGCATAACGAGATAGCTGGGTAAACTGACCGTTGTATTCTGTCACTGACATGCCTCTTTGCTTGAGATCGTCAAATTCTCTCTTCTTGATTTTTGTGATGCTCCTGGGGATGTGTGCCCCACGAAAGCCTTCCTTGAATTCTTCCCAGGTGATGTTGTGTTCATTGGGATGCATGTGTAAGAAGTTCTCCCACCATGCTGCAGCTGCTCCAGTAAGGTAGTGTGGTGCATAAAGCACCTTCTCATTATCTGAGCACTGAGCAATAATCAGCTTCCACTCGATATCACGAAGCCAGTCATCGGCTTCCAGCGGCCTATCAGTGTGAGCAAAAGTTGAAGGGCGAGTCTTCTGTAACTCAGATAACTTGGAATGTGGTTGATAGGTTTCACGGTGGTTTCCCATATTGATGACGTGATTCATCATCTCTTGGTGATGTTGCTGGCTTTGTTCGAAGAGACGGCATACTTGAGACAAGGCTGCTTCGCTGTCTTGTTGACTGGACTGTCCCTGAGTGAAGTTGTTGCTAGTCTGTGTCCCATAGACTTCTTCTGGCTGATTGGGCATGGAGAGAGTCCACGGGCGAGACATTTTTCCAGTCTGGGGTATTATTTTGCAAAACCCATGAGAAGAACTGTGTGGCACAAGGAAAATCTTGCAAAGGCAACAATTTAAAAGACCTCAAGGTTTTCAAGAAAACATAAACGATTTTGCACGGAGAAGAACTGCTTAGCATATATCTTACCCGCGAAAAGCAAACACACGATACAGCACTCAGGATGTGCGTACACAATCCTGACATGTTATTTAGACTAGCATACTCCTCCGAAAAGAAGCGAACACACTAATACAAACTAGCGTACAGATAAAACACATCATACAAGCAGACAAAACGCGTGGCTACTCGGCGCTCTCAGTCGGAGATGGTGACGATGTCCTTCCCCTTGCCATGGGCAAGACTCAGCGGTGCAGGAGATTCAACCTCCACCTCCTCTCTAGCTGGCTCCTGGCGCGTAACACTGCGCTGCGGTGATGGCGCGGGGGCGACAGGTGGTAGTGCAGGTGCGGCAGGCGGTTCAGCTCTGACTGGAGTAGGAGCGATGACTCTGTTGAACTCCTCAGTTGTAGGCAGACGGCGAGCAGTGGCCAAAACGGCCGGTGCATAAGAGGCTGAAGACGAGACGAATGTCAGAGGCGGTGCTGTGAGGAGAAGCTCCTTCCTGCTGGCAGGACCGCCCCGGACTAAGTCCATGCGGGAAGCCACAAGATCGTCCACGAGGTTGTCGAAAGACTCCTCCAGAGCCTTGAGATACTCCACAACCATCTCGACGGCTTCATCTCGTTCTCCCCGATGGCAGGCGAATGCATAGTGACAAGTATATGGCACATGGCATGGGAGGTAGCGGCAGCGACGAGTCTTCATCATAGGAAGGATGTCCCGAAGACGAGCTATCGCCTCACGGGTAGCCATCTGCATGGCATGCCTCTCTGTAGGCATGGCCCATCCCACAAAACGGAAGTGGCGAGATGCAGAACGTCCTCCCTTGAATTGCACCACGACTTGGTGCATAGACACGTCGTCGCTGAGCTTGTGCTGATAAAGCGTGAACTCCGGACGAGTCGCTGGCCCGATCGCGAGCTTGGTGATGGAGACGAGGAGTTTGACAAACCCCTCGGGCACGTTCGTGAACACTCGAGTCTCACAGTTGCTGCCAGCCATCTACAAAAGTAGGCAAAAATTCTGAGTAGTCATGTCATAAACTTATGATGACCAACAGAAAATAGCTACAATTGCAAAATGCTGAAAAAGCACAAAATACGCTAATAACCGATTAGCGATCGCACCTAGTGGCTTCCTACAGTCAGCCTGGCTCTGATACCAAGCTTGTCACGACCGGTTTTTCAATAAATTATTTATTGAGAGACCAATCGCTTTTACGGACCAGTAAAGAAGAATTCCTTCTCACTGGTAGACAATATCTTGGTCATAGAAGAAAAAAATACCAGGAGTACTGAATATAATACAAGGTTGAGCGGAGACTGCTCAATAATTTATTACATGAACGCCGATAAAACATAACGGCGGATAGGGTGGCATGAGTACTAACTCATGATAACAACGGTGGTGGAAATATCACCGCGAAGTGGGTGATATGTGTCGGAGTAAATGGCCACGGGTAGCCTAACCGACTGCCCCTGGTTCTTCGGAAAAAATTATCAGGCCTTCGGGCCTCCAAGCACTCCGAGCATTGGGCCGCCTTCCCTGGCCGGCTACCACTAAAGCCGACTCCTGGAAGGCGACCCAGCCTCGCCAACTCCTCCCCAGGACTACTACGGGGTGGCCGACTCCAAGAAGCCGGCCAAGAAGGACGCCGACTCCTAGGAGCCGGCCAAGACCAAAACCACTCCAAACCACTCCCACATAATGGCGACGTGACGGGGTGTGGCCATAGTGCGGCCCACTACCCACGAAGCCCGAGGCGGGCGTAGCTACAGGAGGCCGTACGGGACGGACTTTTCCTGTGCGGCTCGGCACTGTAGCCATGCTAGCCTCGACGTCATCCACGCCCCACTCTTGTACGGCCCAAGGACTGCGGGCCCCTTCAGCCAGAGAGAGGCGTGAAGGCGGTCTGGCCATTCCCAGTCGGCCAAGAGCGTAGCCGGCCTCCAGAAGCCGGCTACTCCCTTCCTCGAAGCAGGAGCCCCATTAAGGAGACAAGACGAGGTAAGGCTACAGTGATAGCCCCCGAGGCGGCCCACTGTAGCCACGCTTACCTCGACAAAGCCCTCGTCATCACAGGCGAGGCTACAGTAAGCAGCCGCCGACAAGACCCTCTGCGGTGGGGCCGGCCTGTCGACCGAGTAGCCGGCAGCCGGCGGGACCCACCAGCCAGCGGGACCCAGCAGCCGGCGGAGAAGCCGGCGAGCGTAGACACTGACGGTTGGGGCCAGAGCCCAGCCGGATTACCATTGTACCCCCGGGGGGTAGGCCTATATAAACCCCCCGGAGCACCCATGCAAAGGGTTCGCACCCAAGCATAGTTGGCCTCTAAGCATAGAGTTCCCCTCTAAGCATAGCACACACACCATAGATAGAGAGAAGCAAGAGCTAGCCTTGTTCTTCTTCTCCCTTGATCTCAACAGCTCTAGGAGCGATTGTAGCAACCTTTTATCGATCTAGTGATCATGCGGAGACCCCGCAGAGCAGGACTTGGGGTGTTATCTCCTCGGAGAGCCCCGAACCTGGGTAAGATTCGCCGGCGTGCATGTCTTCGCCTCATCCCGTTTCCAGGCACCGGCGACGTTTTATTGGCTCCCACAATGATAAGCCATCCCTTGGCATATGTCGCACCAACCACCCGACATTTGGCGCCCACCGTGGGGCTAGGTGCACCGTCGTCCGGAGACCTGTTCTGGACGGGAACCCTCTTCCTCCCCTGCGAGCGCAGCCAGCCTGCTGTGCCCGATGGCGTTTGCCTCAACGCGCTGCAAGGCGTCGACGATGCCTGTGCAGCGAGCCGCCTCGCCGATCTGTTCGGCGAGACTCGCATCTCCGACGAGCCTGCGTCTGACGCAGGCACCGACTACCCCGAGAGCCGCCTCGTCAGCCTCCTCGACCAACTTCACGTCTCCAGCGAGCCTGCTGCGGACGTGGAGTCTGTCGGCTCCACCGACCCGATGCTCATCGACTCTGACACCGCGTCGCTTGACGCCTACCCCTCCGACGTGGTGGTCTTCGACGACCCCCTCCCTCGAGCTGACAGCGGCAGCAGCGCTGTCACCGAAGTGCTGGTCATCAGCCACGTCTCCAACTCGGGCGAGAATGCCCGCGACGCCCAGCAAGCGGCGATGCACGACCTCTCCGTCCCCATCCCGGTCGACGCCGACGCCGAGACCCTGGAGGCACGCCGCCTTGCCCTCATCGCGGAGGGCAAGAAGATAGCCTCGATGAGATGCCTCACCGAGGCCCACCAGCGCGAAGTCGACCGCGCCGCCTTTGGCACGCCGCCGCCTAGCGGCCCGAGCCGAGCCGGCTTCGTCCAGAAGCGCGGCGCAGCCGTTGCCAGCATGCTGGGCGCAGATCGCCCCGTCTACGCCACCCCGCTCGAGAATCTGCGAGCCGCTCAGGCGGCTGCAGAGGAGCTCAATGGGCTAGGAGCCGACGAGCTCCCCTACATGACAAGACCGATCCAGCAGCTGATCGACGCGGCTGCAGAACGGCACGAAGCCGGCGCCCGTGCTGATAGTCATCCCCCGGGCCGGGAGCACGCCGCGACGTCCCGCTCGCCGACTGCGAGCGGCGCGCGCCAGAAGAAAGACAAGGAGCCGGCTGCCAGCCGCAGCCGGACTCGCATCACCATCGAGCGCGATGCGGATGGCCGCCCTCGAGCTGTAGAGCACCAAGGAAATCTGCCCCCTCCCCCGCCTCGAAGAGAAAGACGCCTCACCCCGCCGCCTATCACACATCCGACTCTTGGCGACCGACTCAGCCGCCGAGAAGGAGTCGGCGAGAACGACGCCCGCCATAGGATCGACCGCCTTGCTCGATCCTTGGCGTTAGAAGAAGAAGACGATGTCGGTCCGCCATGCTTTGGCCCCCGCATCCGCGACGAGCCCTTCCCTAAAGGGTTCTCGCTCCCCAGAGACACGCCCAAGTACAACGGCTCGGTGAAGCCGGAAGATTGGCTCATCGACTACTCCACGGCCGTCAGCATCACCAACGGCAATCGGCGCGTCGCCGTGAAGTACGTCCCCCTGATGCTGCAGGGCACGGCGCGCACATGGCTCAACAGCCTCAAGCCCTACAGCATCAACAGTTGGCTGGACTTCACCGAAGTCTTCGTCCGCAACTTCACCAGCACCTACAAGCGGCCTCCCAAGCCTCGCCAGCTCTCCCTCTGCGTCCAAGGGCCCAACGACTTGACCCGCGACTACCTCACGCGATGGGCCGAGCTCCGCAACTCCTGCGAGGGAGTGCATGATGTCCAGGCCATCGAGTACTTCACCGCCGGGTGCCGAGAGGGCACCCTCCTCAAGCACCGACTCCTCTGCGATGAGCCGGCTACCCTCGACGAGATGCTGATCACCGCCGACAAGTACGCCACTGCCGACTCCTCAATGAAGACCGAGCTCCGAGTGGACGCCTCGGGGAAAGTAATTGCTCTGGCTCCCAAGACGCCGGCTGGCGACCCTAATCGGTGCCCCTACCAGAACGACCACAAGCGCAAGGGCCCCATGCTGACTTCGTCCAGTCGGCAGGTGGCCACAGTTGAAGACGAGCAGCCCGAAGAGCAGCCCGCTCCCAAGAAGAAGGGTGGCCGGCCGCCCTGGCAGCCGTCTTTCTCCTACGAACAAGCACTCGATGCTCCCTGCAAGTTCCACAGCGGTGCGAAGCCGTCCAACCACACAACCCGGAAATACCACTGGCTCACCCGCATCACCAAGGGTGAGGGAATGTTGCCGCCTCCGCCTCCCGGCCAGCCGCCTCCAGCCCCCCAGCAGCCGGCGGCTCGGCCGGCAGTCAGCGCCAACCAAGACGAATTCCCCGGAGAGCACGCCGCCTACGTCGTCTTCACAAGTCAAGCCGACGACAAGCGCAGCCGACGCCGACAGCACCAAGAAGTGAATGCAGTCGCCTCTAGCACCGCCGAGTTCATGCATGGGCCAGAAAAGCCAATCAGCTGGAGCCAGGCCGACCACCCAGAGGTGATGCCTTCGCCTGGCTCCTATGTTACGGTCTTGGACGTCACCCTTGCGACGGAGAGGCGAGCTGCCAGATTTTCCCGCGTCCTGATAGACGGCGGAAGCAGTATCAACATACTGTACCGCGATACCATGGACAAGCTGAACATCAAAGCGAAGCAGCTCATGCCAAGCCGCACCGTCTTCCATGGTATCGTACCCGGCCTATCTTGCTCTCCAATCGGCAAGATCAAAATGGATATTCTCTTCGGAGACAAAGATCATTTTCGCTGGGAAGCAATATGGTTCGAGGTAGTGGATTTGGAGAGCCCCTATCATGCACTGCTTGGCCGACCTGCTTTGGCCAAGTTCATGGCTGTACCCCACTACGCCTACGTGAAGATGAAGATGTCGAGCTCGAAGGGGATCATAACAGTAGCCGGCGACTACAAGAAGTCCATCGAGTGTGCCATGGCCAGTAGACGGCTGGCCGAGTCCCTCGTGGTGGCAGAAGAGAAGAAGATGTTGGAACGGGTTGTGGCCATGGCCGGCAAGCAGCCGGCCTTGTCCCCCAACCCCAAGGATTGTGATGCGCAGGGCTCCTTCCAGCCTGCCAAAGAGACAAAGAAGATACCTCTAGACCCGGAGCACCCGGAGAGGTTCGCCGTGATTGGGGCGAACTTGGATAGTAAATAGGAAGGCGAGCTCGTCGACTTCCTCCGTGAGAATCGAGACATCTTTGCATGGTCCCCAAAGGACATGCCGGGTGTCCCGAAGGATTTCGCCGAGCACAAATTACACATCCGAGATGATGCGAAGCCGGTCAAGCAGCCCCTCCGCCGACTATCAGAAAAGAAGCGAAGAATTGTGGGAGAAGAGATAGCCCGGCTCCTCGCAGCCGGCTTTATCATGGAAGTGTTCTTTCCAGAGTGGCTTGCCAACCCAGTTCTGGTTCTGAAGAAGAATAACAAGTGGCGCATGTGTATAGACTACACGAGTTTGAACAAGGCCTGCCCAAAGGATCCGTTTGCTCTGCCACAGATTGATCAAGTGATAGACTCCACAGCCGGATGCGAGTTGTTAAGTTTTTTGGATGCATACTCAGGGTATCACCAGATCAAGTTGGACCTGGCTGACCGCCTGAAGACTGCCTTCATCACACCCTTTGGAGCTTTCTGCTACCTGACAATGATATTCGGCTTGAGAAATGCCGGTGCCACTTTTCAGCGTTGCATGCAGAAATGTCTCTTGAAACAACTCGGCAGAAATGCCCACGTCTATGTAGACGACATTGTGGTGAAGACAGAGAAGCGCGGTACCTTGCTGGAAGACCTGAAAGAAACATTTGCCAACTTGCGCCGATTCCAAATCAAGCTCAATCCCGAGAAGTGCGTGTTCGGAGTGCCAGCCGGCCAGCTACTAGGCTTCCTGGTCTCCGAACGCGGCATTGAGTGCAACCCCGTCAAGATCAAGGCCATCGAGAGGATGGAGATTCCCACCAAACTGCGAGATGTGCAGAAGTTCACTGGCTGCTTAGCCTCCCTGAATCGTTTTATCAGCCGACTAGGAGAGAAGGCCCTCCCCCTGTACCGACTCATGAAGAAGTCCACTCACTTTGAGTGGAATGATCAAGCCGACCAAGCCTTCCATGAGTTGAAGAAAATGTTGACCACTCTGCCTGTCCTGGCTGCGCCGACTGAGAAGGAGCCCATGCTCCTCTACATCGCCGCGACTAGCCGTGTCGTCAGCACTGTTGTTGTGGTCCAGCGCCCGGAGGAAGGCCGAGCCCAGCTGGTCCAGAGGCCGGTCTACTATCTCAGCGAAGTACTATCCAGCTCCAAGCAAAACTACCCGCACTACCAAAAGATGTGGTATGGGGTGTACTTCGCTGCCAAGAAATTGAAGCCCTACTTCCAAGAGCACCCCATCACGGTTGTGTGCACTGCCCTGCTCGCCGAGATCATAGGTAGCCGGGATGCATCCGGCCGGGTGGCCAAATGGGCCATTGCCTTGGCGCCCTACACGATCTTCTATCAACCCCGCACCGCCATCAAGTCGCAAGCATTGGCCGACTTCCTCGTCGACTGGGCCGAGACCCAGTACTTACCGCCGGCTCCCGACTCTACTCATTGGCGGATGCACTTTGACGGGTCCAAGATGCGCATCGGCTTGGGAGCCGGCATCGTCCTCACCTCTCCCAAAGGCGACAAGCTCAAGTACACGCTGCAGATCCACTTCGCCGCCTCCAACAACGTGGCCGAGTACGAGGCGCTCGTACATGGGCTCCGGCTAGCCAAAGAGCTTGGCATACGTCGGATCCTGTGCTACGGCGACTCCGACTTAGTGGTCCAGCAACCATCTGGTGACTGGGACGCCAAGGACGCGAACATGGCGAGCTACCGTTTTCTCGTCCAACAGATGAGCGGATACTTCAAAGGGTGCGAGTTCCTTCACGTGCCAAGGGCCGACAATGACCAAGCAGATGCCCTAGCACGGATCGGCTCCACCCGACAAGCCATACCGACTGGCGTCTCCCTCCAGCGCCTCCTCAAGCCGTCCATCAAGCCGTCTCCAGAGTCAGATTCCATCTTCGTACCGCCTGCGCCAGAAACAGCCGGATCCGACTCGAGAAATCCCGCAGGCGGCACGGGGACCTCGACGACTGGCCCGGGGACTGTCGTAGTCGCACCCGGCACGGGGACTTCAGAACCCGGCCCGGGGACTGCAGCAGTCGGCCCGGGGACTACAACGACACAAGAAGCGGTGGCCGACTCCAATTCAACACCCAACCCACCCACCCGAGTCATGGTGGCCACATTAACAGAAGAAGAAGTCACAGCTCCCTCATGGGCCCAGCCCATCCTCAAGTTCCTAGTCAGCAGAGAGCTGCCGGCTGATGAGATCTCAGCAAGACTAGTGCAACGACGAGCCGCAGCATACACAAAATCAACAGGGAGCTCGTGAAGCGCAGCGCCACTGGAGTCTTCCAGCGTTGCGTCGAGCCAGAAAAGGAGTGGCAATCCTCAAAGACATCCACCAAGGCGAATGCGGCCACCACGCAGCCTCAAGATCCCTTGTGGCCAAGGCTTTCCGCCATGGTTTCTTTTGGGCGACTGCCTTGGAGGATGCTAAAGAAATAGTCAAGAGCTGGAGAGGATGCCAAGTTTTTAGTTCCAACCAACACCTGCCGGCTTCTGCCCTCAAGACCATTCCCCTCACCTGGCCTTTTGCTGTCTAGGGACTGGACATGGTGGGCCCCTTCAAGACAGCCCGCGGCGGCCTGACACATCTACTCGTTGCTGTGGACAAGTTCACAAAGTGGATCGAAGCCAAGCCAATTAAGAAGCTGAACGGGCCGACTGCCGTAACATTCATCACCGACATCACTACTCGGTACGGCGTGCCGCACAGCATCATCACCGACAACGGCACGAACTTCGCCAAAGGAGCACTGGCACGTTACTGCGCGACGCAGGGCATCCGACTGGACTTAGCGTCCGTTGCCCACCCGCAGTTAAACGGCCAGGTCGAGCGAGCAAATGGACTCATCCTCTCCGGCATCAAGCCCCGACTGGTTGTACCACTGGAGCGATCGGCCGGCTGCTGGCTGGAAGAGCTGCCGGCTGTCCTCTGGAGTCTGCGCACTACACCCAACAAGTCAACCGGCTTCACTCCATTCTTCCTCGTGTACGGTGCCGAGGCTGTCATCCCCACAGACATCGAGTTCGACTCGCCTCGGATCACCATGTACACGGAGGAGGAAGCCAAAGAAGCAAGAGAAGACGGCGTCGACCTACTGGAAGAAGGCCGGCTGTTAGCCCTCAGCCGGTCCGCCATCTACCAGCAAGGGCCGCGCCGCTACTACAACCGCAAGGTCAAGCCAAGATCCTTCCAAGAGGGCGACCTTGTGCTCCGGCTGATCCAGCGAACAGCCGGCCAGCACAAGCTCTCGGCCCCTTGGGAAGGCCCCTTCGTCGTCAGCAAGGCACTCGGCAACGACTCCTACTACTTGATCGACGCGCAAAAACCAAGAGCACGCAAGAGAGACGACTCCGGCAAGGAGTCGGAGCGACCATGGAACGCAAACCTCCTAAGACGATTTTACAGCTGAAAAGCAGTACGTATCACGCTCCCCTTTTGTATTAAGCACAAACCAACAGGCCCCCCGAACAGTACTCGGGGACTGCCTTTGTTTATCTATGAATGACGAGTGTCATATCCATGAATGTATTATTACATTTTGAATTTTTGTCCGGCACCGGGTTCGACTAGTCGGCCCGGGGACTGGCCGCCTTCAGCTATATCGCAAGTTTTTCCAAAAGTCAGAAAAGTAGTGCGCCGGCTCCCAAGTCCTCTCTTGTTGAAAGTCGCAGCTCAAAGAACTGACTGTCCGACTAGCAAGAGAGAAGACAGAAAGGACGCCTGCACGAAAAACGGCTAAGGAACAACTAACCTATATAGCAAAAAGGAGGCCTCCAAACATGCCTGCCGGCTACCAAAGCAGCCGGCTGGCCGGCTTCCTAAAAAAACTTAGCTTTAGTCCAGCAGAGCTAAAGTACTTCCCCCTCCCCAATCGGCCAGGCACTCCCCGGCTACAGATTGCAGAGCAACTGTTTGACTGGGGAGGCGGCAACCAAGGGAGGGCGGCAAAGGAAAAAGCAGAAGGACAAAAATAAAAAAGTACAAGGAAAGGCAAAATTGCATAAACTATATATACATAAAAGCCGCCAACAGGCCGGCAACAGACTTAAGTTTGAATACACCCAGTGGGTGGAATTGTGCAGACTTAACCAAACATTGTTCAAAAGTAACAAGACAGGAAAACAAAAGAAAGAAGACTAGGGCGCGACATGAAGGCCGAGCTGGTCGGCGAAGGCGGCCTCGCCGGCTGAAGGAGTGGCCGCCTAGCGGGTCCCGGCCTGAGCACCTCCGGCGGCAGGAGACGCACTCGCGCGTGACGTAGTGCTGGAGGCGCGGTCAGGCTGAGGCTGGCCGGCTGCTCCACCAGCCGGCTCGGCGTCTTCACCCTCCTCCTCCTCCTCTTCGCCCTCGTCGCTGGAGTCGATCTCCTCCGCCGAGTCCTCGCCGTACGCCGGGTCCAGCCCGAACCAATCTTCTGGCTGGGCGACTCCATTGTCGTCCACCTCGGGGGCGAAGACACTGGTGTCGGTGTAGTCGGCAATCGCCGAAGCCCGCCGAATGATGGCCGGCCGCGCCGGCTCCAGCTCTGTGTCGGCTTGCTGCCGCCAGGTAGCCAGCTGCTCCAGGTTCAGGCCGGGATACCAGGCCTTGACGAACTCCAGCGCCCGCCTGGCGCCGGAGCGAGCCGCCGAGGCCTTCCATGCCTCGAAGCGGCCGACTGCCACCTCCAGCCAGTCGGCGGTCCGACTGGGGGTGCGAGGGACCGCTTGGCCGGGCCAGAGGGCGGCCAAGACCTGCGCCCCGGCACGCTGAAGCTGGCGGAGCAGCCGGTGAGCCGGCTGGATGCGAGCCTGGATCGCCAGGAGCTGTTCCTCCAGCGAGCGGCCGGCGGTTGGCGAGATCTCGAAGCCGGCCTGCCTCTTCGCTTGGCGACGGGCCTCGATGGCCTGGTTGGCGGCAGTCGAATAGCCAGGGAAATACTCTGCGCGAAGAAGAAAGGAAGAGAAGAACACCAAAATCAGAAAACAAGCCAAAGTGGCAGATGGCAAGAAAGGACGAAGAGATAGACGGCTTACCGTCAACCAGATCCTCGATTTGGCCATAGCCGGAGACCAGAGTCTGCCTGGCCTCTGCCCAGCCGGCCGCCTCCGTCTCGAACCGGCCTGGAGAGTGGCCTTGCGGTCCTGCGCCGCCTTCAGTGCCGCCTTGTGGCTTTCCTCCTGGTCGGCTAGCTTCTTGACCAGGCGGTCGCGCTCCTGCACCAAGGCGGCAAGCTCGACGTCCTTGGCACGAAGAGCAATCTGGGACTCCCCCAGTTGTGCCCTCAGACTGGCGTTGGCCGCTGCAGAGATGGCAGAAGAGGAGGAACAATAAGAAATCATCAAGGAAGATCCGAGCCGACTGCTCAGCAGTCGGCCCGAATCTCGGGGACTACACCCAGTGGGTGCGCTGACGCGCCCCCACATGAGATAAAGATCAAGTCACATACCTCGGCTCTCAGTAAGGTCGGCGGTCTTCTGAGTCAGCTCCCGAGCTTGGGAGTTGAAGGTGGCCGCTCGAAGGTTGTGGTAGTCCTGCAAGACGGAGAGAAGACCGAAGTGAGAACAAAAACAGCAAAGACAAAACCTCCAAGAAGTTCCAAGCCGCCTGCTCAGCAGCCGACTCGGAACTCGGGGACTACACCCAGTGGGTGCGCTGACGCGCCCCCATGAGAGAAATCAAGATCAAGAAAGAACAAGATGGGAATACTAACCCGGATGGCTGCCCGCGTTGCGAGGAATTCGTCGGTGAACTGCCTCAGTGCCGCGGCTTGGCTTTGGAGCCGGGTCCGGACGTCTTGTGCAGCGACGTTCACCACGGCTGTCCCTCCGCCTGGCGTCCACCCCGAGGTAGCGCTGGCCGCCTCCGCGTCTCGGACCGACGAACTGGAGCCCACGGCCGGCTGTGGCTCCGACGCGGCCTTCTGCGGCTCCGACGCGGCCTTCCCTGCACGCCGGCTTGGCGGAACTCGGACCGCCACCTCAGCCCCCGCCGCCGGCTCGCCCTCCGCCGACTGTGCGGGCGCAGGCTCAGGCTGGCCGCCTTGGGCCGCCCTAGTCAGAGGGGTCAGCTCCGGCGCCTTCTCCAAGATGATGACGTCGTCGCCGCTTCCCCCCAGCCCTGGCTGGTCGCTGCTGGCTCCCCCTGGCGAGGGCTCCGTGTCCCCAGGCGCCATGGTGCGCAGGGGGGTGACCATCAGAACCTCCCCTGCCGCCGCCACGGCCTCAGCCTCTGCCTGGGCCTTGGCTGCGGCCTCGGCGAGCGCCTTTGCCGCCTCCTCCTCCCGAGCCGCCTGGGCGGCGGCCGCCTTCCGCGCCTCCGCCTCCCGTGCCTCCTGCTCCTCCCGCGCCTCCCGCGCGTTCCTATCCGTCGCCTCCTGGAGGTCGGCGCGGAGGTCCACGCGGCGGGTGGTGCTCCCAGAGCCCCTTGGCGACTCAACGACGGAGCCGGCAGCCGCCCGCTCAAGTGACAGCGGAGCTCTGATCGTTGAAGAAGAAGACAAAGGTTCAAGAACCACCAAAGAAAAGAAAGAAAGAGAGTACACAGAGAAAGAGAACTTACGCCGACATGGTCTGCGGCTGCTTCACCACTTTGCGGAAGCGAGCCGCCTTCGCAGCCACCTCTTCCCGCCTGGTGGCTGCCGCCCCGCCCCTGGGTTTCTTCGTTCGGCTGCCGAACAAGCCCTGGGCGGCGCGGCGCTTCTGGCCTCTACCCCGAGCAGGCTGCGCGCCGGAGGAGCCCGCGCCGCGTCCGGATGCCGGCTGGCAGCGCGGGACGGCTTCGGCTTCATCCTCGTCTGGCCAGTCGTCGAAGGTAGCAGTGAACCCGGAGCCGCCTGCTTCGTCGCCGGCTGGGCCACCGCCCGGCTCGACGGCGTCGTCCAGGTGGACCGCCCCCAGGTCGGGGTCCTCCAGGTCGTGTTCGGTCCGGTCGGGGATGAAGCGACGCTCCGCGTCTGACCCGCCGGCCGGCCGAAGCAGAGGGCTCTGACGAAGATCAAGCCGACTAAGTCAGAGTCGGCCAAGAGATACTCAGCAACAAGGCTGAGAGAGAGAGAGAGAGAAAAAAACAGACAAGGGAAGCGTACCGTAGGCGGAGGATTGGCTCGGCTATACGGCTCCATGCCGAACTGCCAATCTTCAGTGAGTTGGCAGTTTGCGAGGTAATTCACCATGTAGGCGACCTCGTGGCGCGGCATCTCCTTGGTGCACATGCGGCTCGGATCGAGCTGGCCGCTCATCTAACAGATCAGATGAGGCCGGCTCTGGAGCAGAAGAACCCGGCGCGTGACGAACGCAGTCAGAAGATCGGGCCCCGTTAGGCCCTCCGACTGGACCATCACCCGCAGTCGGGCGATGGCGGCGTTTCCTGCCTGCGACAGGGTCACAGCCCGGAAGGACCACTGGGGCAGCCTGCCCGCCGGTGGGCCGGCTACGTAAGCCGGCAGGTTGATGTAGTCGCCTCGCGGCGCGATGTTCCGCACGTAGAAGTATGACTTCTGCCACTTCTTCACCGATTGGATTAGCGTGATGACGGGGAAGGGGTTGTCGGCGCCCGATCTCCGCGACGCGATGAAGCCGCCGGTCTGAGCCGGCACGCCCCGCATGCGCGTGCCCAGCTTCGACTGGAAGAACTCCCCCCAGAGCTCAAGGGTGGGGAGGACGCCGAGGTAGCCCTCGCACAGGGTGACGAAGGCGGACAGCAGCACCACCGCGTTTGGGGTGAGATGGTGCGGTTGGAGCTGATAGAAGTCGAGCCAGGAGCGGAAGAAGGCGCTCACTGGCAGGCCGAAGCCGCGCAAGAAGTGCGAGCAGAAGACGACCCGCTCGCCCTCCTGCGGCCTCGGCGAGATCTCCTTCGCCGGCGCGAGGCGGACCTCCACTTTGTCCGCGCCGGGCAGCCGCCGCCTGTCGCGGAGGAAGTCGACGTGGTCGTCATGGACGATGGAGCCGTCCCAATCCCCGCCAAGCTGCTCTACGTGGGGAGGCATGGCGAGAGCTAGCACGGCGGCGGAGGAGCGTGCGGTGGAGAGCGCGGCGGCGAGGCGCTGTCGCGAGAACGAGCGAGGGAAGAAGACGGTGGAAGTAGGAGGAGCGTGCGAGGGCCTGCCGCCCTCCACCTCCCCCTACTTATAGCCTCACGAGGCCGAAGAGGCCGGACGTGGGGGGGGGGGACGTGGGATTAACTGCGCCCACTCCCCCCACGTCTCGCGATTATTGCGCATAAAGGTGAGCCGAAACTGCCGCACGAAACGTGCGGGCGGTTTCGGGACACAAAGGATCCGCGCCTGGGCCGGGGCGCGGACGTGGCGGGCCCCCTCCCTGCGGCGACGTCCCGTCACGCGCGTGGGCTGGCAGGCTTTCCGGCCACGTGGCTCGCCAACGGCCCGTGGCAGGCCCGCGGCCCGGTGCACGTGCCAGCGGGTTCCCGCCCTCTGACTCCAGAAGATTTCGACTCAGGCGGCGCGCCTGACCAAGGCCGGCTCCCAGCTGCCGGCTTGTCACGATAGGAAGCTGATCGAGCTTCTCAAACCCCACTCCACCTCGAAGCCCAATCAGCTTCGGGGACTACTGTCGGAGTAAATGGCCACGGGTAGCCTAACCGACTACCCCTGGTTCTTCGGAAAAAATTATCAGGCCTTCGGAAAAAATTATCAAACCCCTTCCCTGGCCGGCTACCACTAAAGCCGACCCCTGGAAGGCGACCCAGCCTCACCAACTCCTCCCCAGGACTACTACGGGGTGGCCGACTCCAAGAAGCCGGCCAAGAAGGACGCCGACTCCTAGGAGCCGGCCAAGACTACAACCACTCCAAACCACTCCCACATAATGGCGACGTGACGGGGTGTGGCCACAGTGTGGCCCACTACCCCCGAAGCCCGAGGCGGGCGTAGCTACAGGAGGCCGTACGGGACGGACGTCTCCCATGCGGCTCGGCACTGTAGCCGTGCTAGCCTCGACGTCATCCACGCCCCACTCTTGTACGGCCCAAGGACTGCGGGCCCCTTCAGCCAGAGAGAGGCGTGAAGGCGGCCTGGCCTTTCCCAGTCGGCCAAGAGCGTAGCCGGCCTCCAGAAGCCGGCTACTCCCTTCCTCGAAGCAGGAGCCCCATTAAGGAGACAAGACGAGGTAAGGCTACAGTGATAGCCCCCGAGGCGGCTCACTGTAGCCACGCTTACCTCGACAAAGCCCTCGTCATCACAGGCGAGGCTACAGTAAGCAGCCGCCGACAAGACCCTCTGCGGTGGGGCCGGCCTGTCGACCGAGTAGCCGGCAGCCGGCGGGACCCACCAGCCAGCGGGACCCAGCAGCCGTCGGAGAAGCCGGCGAGCGTAGACACTGACGGCTGGGGCCAGAGCCCAGCCGGATTACCACTGTACCCCCGGGGGGTAGGCCTATATAAACCCCCCGGAGCACCCATGCAAAGGGTTCGCACCCAAGCATAGTTGGCCTCTGAGCATAGAGTTGCCCTCTAAGCATAGCACACACACCATAGATAGAGAGAAGCAAGAGCTAGCCTTGTTCTTCTTCTCCCTTGATCTCAATAGCTCTAGGAGCGATTGTAGCAACCTTTTATCGATCTAGTGATCATGCGGAGACCCCGCAGAGCAGGACTAGGGGTGTTATCTCCTCGGAGAGCCCCGAACCTGGGTAAGATTCGCCGGCGTGCATGTCTTCGCCTCATCCCGTTTCCAGGTACCGGCGACGTTTTATTGGCTCCCACAATGATAAGCCATCCCTTGGCATATGTCGCACCAACCACCCGACAATATGACTCCTGAAAACTACAGCTCTTCAAGCGACGGAGTGAGGCTCGAGGAGACTTATTGCGGGTGGCGGAAGCGTATATAATACAAGTGACTAATATCCGGGATCGCACAGGACTGACTGGGACTCCTCTAGGCGTCGGACGCACTATCGAACTCTTCATCCAAGAGATCGCCTTCGTCAACATGTAAACATGAAGCATATGAATGGATTAACAAGTGCGTTAGACATAGAGATAATGATGCATGGGAAAATAACAGAGAAGTCGGGCGGTAGTCCTCCCGAAATCCCAAAATAAATACTGGGTGCCAAACGAGGGTCTGAATGACTCCTCGAGAGGAAACTGCAAGAATAATAATGCCGCAGTCGGGCGTCAGGGCGACACCACATAAAGGGCTTATAAAAGGAAATAAAAGATAGTGCATGCCAGAGTCGGACGTCTGAGCGACATCACATAAAGGGCTTATATCAAAAGTAAATAATCAATATGCCACAGTCGGACGTCTGAGCGACATCACATAAAGGGCTTATATTGGGAATATAAGACAAACATGCCACAGTCGGACGTCTGAGCGACATCACATAAAGGGCTTATATTGGGAATAAAAGACAAACATGCCACAGTCGGACGTCTGAGCGACATCACATAAAGGGCTTCATAACTTAACATCTTATTAGCTCAAGAATTTAAATCATATCCAGAGAATAATCAAGCATGAGATAAACATCAGGGTTAGCCCATCCACAGGAGTAACGTTCAGCTAAGTCTACTACTCATGCTCACTTACCGGAAAGAAGAACAAACCACGAGGACTTGACATAGATACGGATACACTGATCACGATACTTGACCATGGATACGATGACTCGAAAGGATTTGACTCTGCAGAGTTTGTACTTTAACCACAGCCAACGGATTTCAGTAGTCACGGGGACTAGTTCCGTCTACGGTGTTTCGGAAGAAACACGTCTAACCAGTACACACCCATTCAACATTCCGAAGCCAGGAATCACCATCGGCAACGTTCAAGAAAAACCTTGAGACGGGGAGGCTACAACCTCGCGTAGCATGGGATCAAAATTTCTATACGCGCGCTCTAAGGGGTGCCCCCCTCTCGGTCCCAACCGGAAACACCCATGCCCCCTGACCGGATGACTGGCTTTAATCCAGGGCCATGGAACCATCATCCCGGCCCCTCTGTTTGGTGTGTACACGGAAAGAGGTTACCAACTTACTAAACCGCATTCTGGCAGAAAACATGTGGTAGCACGGAAGGGGGAAGAACGATAACGTGACTCCGTCCACGTTAACATCGAAATTTAACGGATGACGTAAGGCTGGCATGCTACAAAAGTACCACCTTACTGCCCTTCATGTCACCACATGACTAGGCTATCTCTCATCAGAGATCACCGTAACTTTGGAACACACGGGTAGTTGCCTCACATACAACGAGGTGCTCACCGATACTCGTATGCCATGCACAAACTTTCACGCAATCATGCAAACACCTATCATATCAAAGGTTCAAACATGCTTGCCTGGTTCGGAGAAGTCGGAGTCTAGCTCGGCGAAGTTTCGCGGCTCCGTCACCTCTTCCGGAACCTACGGTATAGCGAAAAAGCATACTAACGTTAAAACCAACGCGTGCATAAAAGTTGTTCCAAATTTTTTTTCAAATAAATCCCTAAAAAACTAGACAAAATTTTAAGACCGTCAGAAAAACAATCACTAAAAAAATCACTTTTTATTAAAAAGTTATAAGGGTTTCTGTCCAGGGACTCATCTGTAATGAAACAGAAAAGTTCCAGGGGTTTAACTGAGAAAACAGAAAACGGTTCGAATAGAAACGCGCAAGCCCACAGAGAAAACGTACTCTGCCTGAAGGCGCCAACAGAAAACGGTTCGCGGGGAAAGAAAGAGAGGCTGACGTGGGGGGTCCACATGTCAGGTTTGAAAGACCTCGCCGGCGCCCGAAGGCTGCGGTTGTCGCCGGCGTCGAACCACAGCGAGTCAGGGAGATCGGAGTGTACCAAGAGTATCAGCGTGTCCTTCCACGTCGGTGGGTGGTGGACTTGGGCGTCGGGGAGCACCACGTCGACGATGACACTTTCTCCGGCGGACGGCGGCTCGGGCGATGGTGGGGAACTCCGGTGGTGTGCTGCAAACTTCGAATTGAAGCGCGGGGCAGAAGGAGGGATGCATTAGAGAGTTACTGGCAAGAGATGGGAGGCAGAGGTGCACGCACGGGAGCGAACGAGCTGGATCCCGTGGCGGGTCGCGGCGGCCGGAGTTGAGGAAGGAGACTTCCTCGGGGCTCTTCAAGTGGCTAGGCAGGGTCTTGGTGGAGTGTAGAGGTGGTGTGGGTACTAGCTGGAGCTCGGGGCCTCTATTTATAGGCGGCTTGAGGGGTGGCCGTGAACGGGGTTGCTCCGGCGAGCAATTACGGCGAGGCAGCGGCTTGGCAAGGAGTTTAGGTGGCCAGGCAGCATCAGTGAGGTGTACTGGTGCCGTTCCCCCGCTAATCCTGGTCGGTCTTGGCGTAATGGCGCCGGTCCACGGTGGGGTGGCCGCACGGGCACGACGGCGGCAGAGAGCGCGCTCCGCGCCCAGCGGTTCACGACGAGGGTGGCAGCGCGCACTGGGGAGTGGAAGACCGCGCGGCGCTCTCCGGTGGCTTGGGCGGCGCTGGGTGGCGCCGTCTGCGCTGCGCCTCTCTCTGGTGGCTGCAAAGCCGCCGCTGGCGTCGGTCACGGGGCGGCGCACCTCCTCCAGCTCGTCGCCGACGCTCGCAAGCATCCAGGCGCTCGTGCGGTGCAGAGGACAAGGGGGAGGGGACAGGAAACACGGCGACGCCGGGCACTGGCGAGATCGACAACAGACACTGAAGAAAACGACAGTGATTCAGCCACTGTTAACTGAATTTGACTGAACCTGATATTGACAGTGCTCTGAAGGTGTTCGATGAAATGATTTGGTATGAAGAAAATTTTTCCTGGAGCTGGGGCTTGTTGAGGTGACCACTCAATGCACCCAGAGGCTGCCTGATTTTACTCAGAATTTTTGGAGAAGGATTTGAATGAATTTCATCAAATTTGGCAAATCTGGTCCAAACTTGCAGCAAGTATAGTTTGAAAAATTTGAACTGGAGACCAGTGGATCTTCATGTATCTTGGTTGAGGGTTCAAAGGACTAGGAAGGGAAAAAGGTTTGGGGGCAAAAATCAAAACAGAAAGAGTAGCTCCTTTGTAAACCTCCAATGATCAAGATATAAGGTAGAAATTGTTTTGATAAGAAATAAGTGGAAAATAAAAATATGGAGAGGTCCAACTTGCTGGATTTGAAGTAAATCATGATCCAAAGATAAGGAAAGTTTTATTCCAAAAGCTATAGAGTATTTTCAAAGAAATTTTCAAAAGACATTTTTCCCAAGTGAAAAGCATTTTGGCTTGAGTCCAAAATAAAAAAGCAAGAACCTCCAAGACCAAAAACAAGTCTTGGGTGAATCCAAATAAAACTCTTGCCATAAAAAAAATATTTTGAAGAAAATTTTTAAATCACCTCCCTCAAGTCAAGTAAAAATTTTGAAAAATCCAAATGAAATTTTAGGTGTCACATGGGCCCGCCTGTTGCCCGCTTCGATGTCGGCCTGTTAACGACCCGGGAGGTAATTAAGAGGCCGACCATTAACTTTCGGCCTGATAACGGCCCATTAACTTAATGGGCCCAATAAAGTTCGTACATTTCTTTAGGCCCAATTAGATAATTTGAGCCCATTACGATGAGCAATTATGCGCAGGACCAAAACCGATCAAGCAAAGGTACGGCATACAGGGAAAAACGTTGCACATCCAGCATATATTACAGGAAATTACATCTACTGGGCAATCAAAGATTGATGCCAGTGCAAATAAATGAACAGAACCTAACGATCTACAACCTCACAATCTGCAACCTCTCCGCGGATGACGCCCATAAGTATGTGGGCAAGTTCTTGCTGCTTTGCTACACAGTCTCTGAAAACATTGATCACTTGTTGTTGCGTACGAATGTGCACCTCTGATTCCTCCCCATTTCCATCATTGCTTCAACCATTAATTGGTTCACAAACATTCATTTTTTCCGTTGCATTCGAGACAGAGGAAACTGAACAGATTCAGATGGCGATTTTGGTAGGCTTGTATTATTGATAGTGGAGAGTGTCTCGACCACTGCATGATAACATAAATTAGGAGGGAAACCGAACAGATTAATCAAGAGTTATTGCCATATTACCTGGCCTAGATTTATTGGAAAGAAACAATGGGGTTGCCTTGCTGTTTTCAGAGTTTGTCTTCTTATCTTCAGCAGCCTGCACCAAATTAACACACTAGCATGGCTATCATTGGCCAGGTCAGATAATAGGAAAGCAACATTGACACAACGAACGTTCAGGGCAACCAGACCACACAAGCCTACACCAAATTAACACAATATGGCACATCTATCATCAGCCGGGTAAGGTAATACGAAAATAACATTGACTCAATGAATGAATGGGCAACCAGAGCAGCACTACAATTCAGTAATGTGCATGATATGAGATAGTACACTCATGCAGCTCAGTATGCAAAACTACCAGGCAGTTTTCCTTAAAAAAATCAACATTGTCGCCTTTAACATTTTGCTACAACTGAATTTAGATCAGATAAAGGTTGGATTCACACTGATTAACAAAATACATGCTGATGTAAAAATATAGTGATATACAGTAGGTACTTACATCAGCATTGGAGCATAGAGAATTCCCGCAAGATACTTTCCTCGAATACGATCCCAGTACAGAAAGTCTTCTATCCTTTAATATTATTTTCTAAAAGAGAGATGGGTGAGAAACATGTAGAAAATATGATCAGAATGCTATAAAATTTCATGATGCGAGGATACGCACACGCTTCTTAGAATGGAGTTGATATATTTTTGCTGGACTAGTGCGGACTAGTTCTTTGGCCACTGGAATCTGTTTATTATCAGTGGGAATTGGGTTTCTCTGTGCTGGAGCAGTATCTATGAAAACTGGAGTTGGTTTATTATCTCCTGGCATTTGGATCTTTTGCAAAGACCTAGTTTGTAACCCTACAGATTCTAACAGAGCCGTCTTCCGCTTGCATGCCTTATATAGAAGAATGGTGCTTCAATTATAAAACATGGTACAACAGAGATGGAATAGGTACTGAAGAATAGAAAGGCATGACATATTGACATGTATTCCCTCCATCCGGAAATAAATGTATGGGTCTAGGTGTATTTCAGCTCTAGATACATCCAGTTTTATCCATTTCTATGACATGTAATCCGGACGGAGGGAGTATGATGTAAGATCTAGGGATACGACAGGATAACGGTGTAAAAAAACACTACTTCAATGTAAAACCGTATGCTAGTGGAATACATTACAGAAAAACACTAAGGCAACATATGCGTGTATGATTGGGAAACTAAGATGGCATTGCAAGAGACCACTAGAACAACACTTCAATGTAAAAAAAGAACATGGTATGGTAGAAAAATGAAGTACATACTGATGAATAACAATGCATAAGATATTGAGAAGCATGATGTCCAAACTAAGCAGATGGCATTGCGATAGAGTAGAATGACAGTACTTGAATTTGAAAACATGTTATCATTAATGGAATAGGTATTGAAAAACAGGAAGGCATGCCATATTTACATGCATGATCAGCAGGCGAAGCACAAGGCATTGCAACAGAGTAGATACACTCTAGGAAATTATATGCATGTTGTATCCATATCAAGGGCCAAGTTAGAGCAAGGACCTTATGGGGTGAATAAGATTCATCGTCTTTCTGAAAGTATTGTGAAGAACTGCCTTTACATGTTCCATCATATTGGGTATCATTGACATCAAGTTTGTTGGCCGTTACATTGTCCGTGAGGTTCTTGTGGATAAATCAATGTGTGCAATTATATCTGACATGCATGGAAGACAACTAGTAGTTAGATTTATGTAATGAGTGCATGTAGGAGACGACATAAATAGTAGGACTGGGGTTAACTAGCAGCAATAGGTCTCAAAAACTAAAGGGAGAACACATATGAAAGCTACATAATATGTATCGTTTGTACTCGAGATTAACTAGATGGCTCACAAAAGTATTATAGAACAACATAGGTTATACTAGAAGTGGTATAAAACTATAATCACCAGCTTGTGGGATAGCATTGGCTGATGGATGATAACTATGGAACGACGTTAGCTAAAGAACAAGTCTCTTAGCTGAACTATGGAACAACGTTAACTCCTGAACAAGACCCGTAAGAGATCAACATGAATATATAGTGAAATGTGATAATCTATTTTCCATGCTTAGATGAATAAACAAGCCATAAATGTTGCACACAAGTAAGATGAGGGTACAACCTATCTGGCCGCGATCCATAGGAGTGAGCATCATGTGCTGACTTGTCGATGGCCCTGCAGTTGTTGTGGCTGACCATGTCGGGCACACGCATTTGATGTAGGGAACTATTGAGTGGGGACTATAGCTCCCTTCTGGTGTATGCTTCCCTTGTTGGAGCAGCTGCGGTGAGTCGGAAGACGGTGTGGCTGAAGATGCAGAAAACGCATAATGTTAAGAACGACACATCTCTCTGATCTGATGAAATACCCTAAGAGATCAACAACAAGGTATGAGAGTGGTTACACGTCTGTTGACTGAAGACTAAATTGGGGTCACATGGTTTTATTTTATTTTGGTACTGTCCAATCTACGCCGGATGGCTAGATGGCCGTCCTGTGCCTCCCAGGTGACACTGTTGTGAATATTCCCCGAAGAGCCAGCGACCCCCGGCAGAGCAGCCTGCCTCCGCCGTCCGTGGCCCCGACCAAAACACCGCTCCCCGCCCCACCACACTGTCGTGGTTGCACTTCCCTCGGGCCAATCCACAAAGACTCGCTATCATCCAGATCCGGCGGCAGCAGTACCTTCAACCCACGCAACTCTAAGATAGCCATCTAAGCGCTGCTTCCGCGGCGAACTTGCGCCCCCGCACCCTTACGTTAGACACCAGCCAACCGACAGCCTAGGAGCTCCGCCGGCTCGAGGGGTGGTGCTTCCCATTGGGAATCGATTGGCCCAGAATAAATATTCAGACAACTGACGCCTAAATAAAGTGATTTGAGATGAGGATGCGACCTATCTGGCGGCCCGGTGAAGTCGGCAGCTCCAGCTGCCGAGTCGGTGAGGCCGGCACGGTTTCGGTGGCGACCGGCGGCAGGGAAGCAGAGATGTCGCGATGGTCGACGGCTAGGGGGAAGCAGCTCCGGGGCTCTAGACGGGTCCAAAGTTGGAGTCGCTCCGGCGCCGTGAACAACGGCGGGGGTGAATCGGCTCCGGTACGGTTCACGCGGCCGTCGTCGAGGCAGCTCCGGCAGCACGGAGTAAGAGGCACACGGCCGAGTGCACGACAGCAAATGGACAACGTCTCCGGGATTAGAGAGGAGGGCGGCTGTGAATTTGGTGCGGTGGGGGCGCCATGGAGGACGGGCTGAGGTTTCGCGGCTCGGGAGAAGGGAGCTTCCGGGGAGAAGGTGATTTGGCACCCACGAGGTATGAATGGGGAATTGGGAGGGGGAACCATGTCTTACGGACGCATTTGTCTGAAATGGGGGGGGGGGTTACAGTTCTACCCCTACCTTTAGGCTTCTCGGCTTGGGTCTGTGTACTGAGGGCCGGGGATAGTAGAGTTACTTTGCTTCTCCCAAATAGTGGGCGCGAGAGATTTCGCATCTCCCATCTGTTTGCTCGGGCGAAGTCCACTGAGCAGACGGTGTTTAACAGTTCATTCAAATTTTCGGAGACAAGCATGCACGTCTATTTTACCAAGTCGATTCGAATCAAATTTTGAAATATTAGCTTTCCACTTCTTTTTTAGATGGAGATATGATGCTCGGGAGTAATGTGTTTTTACATGCTTGTCGCTAACGATTTACTATATGACAGATAGTTGACCCACTAAAAAACGGGAATCAAGCCCAAAATGAAATATCTTGGTTCAATGAAATAGCTCGTTCACCAGGTCAATATAGTGAACTAAATCCAAAATTGAACACCTCAATCGAGTAGCATGTTGTACAGTATTATAGTACTCCATGAACATGTTGAAAGTCAAATTAATGAACTTGTTTGATATACGCATATCTCCGTTCATGTGTGGATTGCAGACAACATGTTCTCCAATTTAAATATTTGAATTCAGGTTTATATCGAAACATGGTTTATATCAGTCTTTGATGCATAAAACGCGACCTCCCACTCTCCCGGACTCCTGCTCTCTCTCTCTCTCTTTCTCTCTCTCTCTCTCTCTCTCTCTCTCTCGCCGACAATCTTCAATTATGTCGCACGCATCCAACACACAAACCTTGTTGGTCCCTCTCGCTTTCTCTCCATCTCTCTCTCTTTGTGTGTGTGCGTGGGGGGGGGGTCTCTCGAGGCATCTTTCTATCGCGCACGCACCTCCCTCGATCTCCCACCCATATAGTCCCCTCACGATCTCGAGGGGATCTCTCTATCACAAACACACCCTCTCTCCCTCCCCATGCGTCCATGTTCTCCATGCGTCCCTCTCGACCTTTGTTCCTTGTTGGCCAGACCTCTATTGGACATGTGCGATAGGCGTGTCTCTCTCCGTTGCAAACAATCATGCACTAGCTATCTTTGTGTATCTCCTCACCTCGCTTTTCTATCTCGGAGATGCATGTGTGATATGTTTGCATAAGAAACGAAAACACACACTCTCTCTCTAATTTATCGTTTGTTGTCCCTTTCTCTTTCACACACATACTCTTTTTGCACACTCACTCATTCTCCTCCACACGCACTTGATCTCTCTCAACTTAGGCACTCTCTTCGGTCCATAACATATAGATTTATTGAAAAGTCAAACATCACAAAGTTTGACCATGTACGTGGAGAAAACATTTACATCTAGAACGGCGAACATATACCATTAGATTCATCATGAGATATGGTTTTGTATGATGTATCTTTGGTATTGTAGATATAAATAACATTTGTGTAAACCTGGTCAGACATTCCAAAGTTCGACTTCTAAAAAATTTACATGCACTACATTATCGAGCGGATGGAATATCTCTTTCCCCCTCTCAGCTATCTGACGCACCACTCAGCCTTATCGGGGCTCCTCTATCTCTCTCAAACTTTATATCTCCCTGGTTCACACCTACACATGTCTGGCTCGCGCTACATAGACCCATCAAACACTATCCGCCCTTGTTCTCTCACTATGTGACACGCACCCCCTAAGTACCATAATCCCTCACTCCGTCATAGGCGCACGCACTCCCCCCTAAGTATGATTATCTCTCACTAGCCATCAGGAACACATGTATTGTGTGCTTCCATCCATATGTCTATCTTGATATCTCTCGGGGTATCTTCTATCACGCACACACCTTGTCACTCGATCTCCCACCCACAGTCCCATCACGATCTCTAGGGGATCTCTCTATGACAAACATACACTCTCTCCTCCCCATGTCTGCATTTTCTCCGTACGTCTCTCTCCCTTGTTTTTCAGACCCCTCTTGGCCACGTGCTAGGGGTCTTTCTCTCTTGGTTGAGAACAACCACACACTATCTCCTCACCTTGCTTCCGCTGTTGAAGATGCATGTGTGATATGTTTGCATAAGACACACACGCTTTTTCTCTACTTTTATCATGTGTTGTCCTTGTCTCTTTCACACACGCACACACACTTTTTTCAGTCACTCTTTCTATTTCACACACACTCTCTCTAGTTAGGTACTCTCTCACGTCCATAATCATATGGATGTTTTGAAAAGTCGAACCTCAGAAAAGTTAGACCAGGTATATGTGGAGAAAAACATTTACATCTGGAACGATCATTAGATTCATCACAACATGTACTTACTTAATACTATCATTTATCTTTGGTATTGTAGATATAAGTAATTTCTTTATAAACTTGGTCAAAGTTTCAAAAGTTTGAGTTAAAAAAATGTCGGCACTACATTATCGAATGGAGGGAGTAGCTCTCTATCTCTCTCTGCTATCTCTCACGGGCCTCCCCTCTCACTCAAACTCTCTATACCGACGGATTATACGCTCATTGTGTTAGCATATAGCTCTGTATATTGTTTAGTTGACAGGTCAACCAGTCCACATGCTGCCTTGTTTTTTTGACTATGTACTATGAAGCAAAAGCTCCACAGTCTTTTATTTAATATTAAAAGAATAGAGGTCCACCTATATACAAACTAGAAAGGCAGAAAAGAAACTTACCTGCTTACCTATGCTACAAAATACAACAAGCTAAGGAAGATTATTAACCCAAGCTAAGAAAGCAGGTTTAACACTCTCCCTCACTCTATGGTACAACAAGTTGATATCATGTACAAATTTACCCCTCCACACGCCAAACGAGGCCCTCTCTGATCTGAAGATCTTCCCATTCCTAGTAGTCCAAATGCACCAGGCCGCAGTGAGCATAACCTCAAAGAAGAATGGTTGCTGAAAATTCTTCTTGGCATGCAAAAGGCAGGAGGTCACATCCTGTCCGCCCAACCAATCAATCTGGAGATAAGACCAGACTCGTTGACTGAAATTGCAGTTGAAGAAGAGATGGAACCTATCCTCATGCAGACGGGCGGGACAAAGTACACAAAGATTATCCTCTTGATCAGTCCTCCAATGTCTCCTGAGAAGGAGGTCTCGAGTGTTTAGGCGATCAAAAAAGAGCAACCAACCAAAAACCTTGATTTTCATCGTGCATGAACTTCTCCAAAGCCAAACACAAGGCGTAATTGTCGGAAGGTGTGTGTGCATTATGGTGTAAAAGCTCTTAGCAGAGTAACCAGTGTTTGAAGGCCAAGACCACACATCAGGAGCAGTAGCATCTCTTTGCAACATAGTGACCCAAAGAAGGAGGTGATCAAGTTCTGAAGCTGCTGCGCTCGAGATTGGCAAATGAAACATTGATGTCACATCCTCAGAATCCAGGAAATCCATGGCAGAGATCTTGTCATCCTTGTCAAAGGAGAATAAGTGAGGCAGCCGGTCCCGAAGTGGTCTGTTTGAATTGTGTAGAATCCAACTGTCAGACCAGAACAAAATAGAATCTCCCTGATTCACAGTGGCTTAGAGATTTCTCTGTAAGAATCAGCCAGCTTGAAAACGTCCCTCCACCAGAAAGAGCCACACAACACCGTGGCCTGGGGTACAACACCATCATAATAAGAGTTCCAGATAAGAGAGACCCAAGGGATGTCTTCCTTATTGAAAAACTTATGAAGATGCCTAATGAGTAAGCCTTGGTTCAGAACGTGCAAGTTAATTATGCCAAGACCACCTTTATCCTTGGGCCTGCAAACCAACTCCCATGCTGCAAGTGACTGTTTGGGTGTCTCTGAATTGCCACGCCAGAGGCATTGTCGTTGAATTCGTTCTAGTTGCTTAATAATGCCAATTGGAATGTCCAATGAACAAAGGAAATAAATGGGCATAGAGGACAACACAGAGGTCAGCAACTGAAGCCGGGAGCCTTGATTCAGCATGGCAGAGCTAGTAGTAAGCCTTCTTTCCATCCTATCAACCGAAGGCAAAGATCAATAATCCTTGGCTTAGTAGTTCCCATGGGGAGACCTAGGTAAGTGAAAGGAAGCGTCCCCAAAGAGCATCCAAACACAGCCGCAAGCCTAATGGCCTCCTCATTGTCAATGTTAAGGGCACCATTGTGGATTTCTGGAAATTCACTTTGAGGCCAGTTGAGGCATAGAAAACATCCAACATTTCCTTGAGAGCAATGAGCTGGGAGTCCACTGCAGGTACAATTAATATAGTATCATCAGCATATTGGATGATTGGAAAATGTGGATCATGGGAGGGAATTGGCAGGGTGAGGACTCCATCAACCAGCATTCTGTTGACAACCTTGGGCCTTGTCAGCTCATGTTCTCAATCTTCGTGTGGTGGCCCATGTGGCAGTGGGTGAAAATAAGTAAACTAGAGGCCCATCTGACACGCGGTGAAGTAAACAAAGTTGAAACGACTTGGGGTAGCACCCCGCACGCTAGTAAATTGAGGGCACATTGAGGACACACTTCTTCCGCGTGAAGGACGCACTCGCGCACAATTCACCACTGCGCGGCGCATGCACAGAAGGACGCACTCGCGCACACCCAGCAGGGCAGCACACAACACACACCAGCAAACGTGTACACCGGCGTCGCTGCCGGTTGAGATGGATGGCGAGGCAGCCAACAAGCGGAGGCGGCTCGAGCCAAAACTGCATCCGGCGAGCCTGGACTTCATCAGCAACCTCCCCGATGACATGCTTCTCGTTATCATCGGCCTCCTCCCCACCAAATCTGCCGTTCGGACCGCCCTGCTCTCCCGGCGATGGCGCCGCGTCCCCCTCAACCTCACCGTCGACAATTGCCTCTACGATGGGGATTGCAAACGCATGGCCGCAGTCTCCAAGATCCTTTCATCGCACCCTGGGCCAGCCAGACGCCTTGACATCCGCATGTTCAGTAACAACTGCAAGGTCCAAGCCAAGTTCGACGAGTGGTTCTAATCCCCCGCCCTAGATCAGCTCGAGGAGCTCAGCTTTGAAGCTGGACGATGTTGCTCTCTACCGCCGTCCGCGCTCCGCCTCACGCCAATGCTGCACCGCGCCAGCTTCAGCTCCTGCTATCTTCCCCAGATGAATGTCGCACCCGCCCTTCTTCTCCCTCAACTCAAGCAGCTCGACCGCTTCGACGTTGGCATCTCGAAGCAGGCTATGGAGCACCTGCTCCGCAGCTGTACTGCGCTCGAGTAGCTTCGTCTTCAGCAGATCCACGGGTTCATTAGCATCCACATCACCTCGACGAATCTCCGATGGATTTATGTGTCTTGCTGGCCCCGCAACAAGACATCAATTCGGAAGATTGCTTGTATCTTATCTATGTGTCTTACTCCAGCTGTTCCATGTTATGGCCATTGAGTATGCGCCTTTCCTTGAGAGATTGCTTGTATCTGATCTAGAAGGTCCAACAAAAATCAGGGTCATTGACACGCCAAAATTGACAGCGTTGGTGTACTCGTTTGCCCAATTCTCCAAAATCTTTATTGGATCCGTAATCGTTCAGGTACATCACTCATCTTCTTCTCCGTCTTCTTGAAATTCACATTTTTTAATTTCTTGATGTATTTATGACCGTCTTCAGAAAATGATTCCCACAAGCTTGACCCAGTCTATGCGCGCAGTGAAGATCTTGGCAATAAAATCAATCGGCCCCAATCTGGATCAAGTTGTTGGATTCCTTACATGCTTTCTGTGCACGGAGTAGCTACTCATCGAGGTGAAACTTCTTTCCTATTAGTAAACGGTAATCACAATGTAGTTCAAGTTTTTCATAATTTTCCAAAATTACGATGACAAGTGTAGTGTTCAAAACTGCATCTACGCACTACACCGAAAGAAATGTTTTTTGTATTTTTTCTCACATGATCACCTGCATCGTTTTTTGTTGTACTAATATAGTAGCCTAGGCTAGTCATAGTGGAAAGTAACTTAGACTAGTAACTCTATGGTTACCCTAAGAGCAAGTACTACCTCCATCCTGGTTTACTCTTCCTATTTTGTAGTATCAAAATTAGACGATAGATTTAACTGAGAAAATGTTAATGCATGTCACTAAACATTATATCGTTGGATTTGTATTTGAACATAATTTCAAATGGTATAATTTTTGGGGACATGCATCGGCATTTACTTAGGTAAATCTATGGTCAAAATTTTACACTAAATATGAGGTAGTACAAAAGTGGGCTATGTATCTGGTGCCAAAACTCTGAAAAGTATACCACATACACATGGATGTTAGAAGAAAATAATTTAGCACCGATCACACAATGTTGAAGAATCTGTCATCGATTGGAACTCAGGCCCACTCATATAAACTAGTATAAATCAGCCTTGGCCACCCCCACTACCAGCGTGTCTTCCTGGCTGTTACATGGGCTGACATGGTTTACTTTATTGCATCGAAGGATTTGGCATCGGAGCAAGTAGATGCTCCGGTACCCAGAAATTTTTGTTTGGCACCGCTTGGGCAATGTAGGGCATCGGTGCCAAATACCCAAAAAGCAAATTTAGCACCGCTTTTGGCCTACATAGTGGAAGGCCTAACAGCCCTCCACTATGTAGGCCAAAACACGTGCCAAATTCACTTGTGATGCATTTGGCATCGATGCCCCTCCATTGCTCACCTGGTGCCCCAATCTGGATTACCTACTTTGCTCCGGTGCCAAATCAACTCATGCAATGAAAAAACACTAGCATGGGAGAGAGAGAGAGGACCGAGGCAATAAAAAAGCACTTGTTTGGGAGAGTGAGAGGCTGATGTAGTTGGTTTGATTGATTTGTTTATACATGTGGGTCTGTGTGCAAAGCGGTGCCAACTCTCTCACATCGCGAGAGCAGTCGCAAAATCTTTTGATTTGACATCGATGTGTATTATGTGGCATACTTGAGGGAGTCCTGGACTAAGGGGTCCTCGGGCGTCCGGCCTGTTAGCCATGGGCCGGACTGATGTGCTGTGAAGATACGAAGACTGAAGACTTTACCCGTGTCCGGACGGGACTCTTCTTGGCGTGGAAGGCAAGCTTGGCGATCAAACATGCAGATTCCCTTCTTTGTAACCGACCCAGTGTAACCCTAGATCCTCCTGGTGTCTATATAAACTGGAGGACTTAGTCCGGAGAGGAGAGATTCATGACCATAGTCATACATGCTAAGCTTTTAGGGTTTAGCCATTACGATCTCGTGGTAGATCAACTCTTGTAATACTCATATTCATCAAGATCAATCAAGCAGGAAGTAGGGTATTACCTCCATAGAGAGGGCCCGAACCTGGGTAAACATTGTGTCCCCTGTCTCCTATTACCATCGACCTTAGACGCACAGTTCGGGACCCCCTACCCAAGATCCGCCGGTTTTGACACCGACATTGGTGCTTTCATTGAGAGTTCCACTGTGCCATCCTCAAAGGGATTGATGGCCCCTTCAATCGTCAATGATAACGTTGTCCAAGGAGAAACTTTCCTCCCCGGACAAATCTTTGTCTTCGGCGGCTTCGCACTGCGGGCCAACTCGTTTGGCCATCTGGAGCAGATCGATAGCTACGCCCTTGGCCATCAGGTCAGATTTGGGAGCTTGAACTACGTCGCGGACATCCGTGGAGATTTGATCTTCGCCAGATTCGAGACCGCGGCGACCGCTCCTGGTCACCTCGATGAACATGACCTAAATCTGTCATCGGACCGCATTCAGGAGATAGCTCCTGTAACTGCTCTGGCCTTAGATCCGGAGCATACGGCGCCATCCAAGGACCGGAGGCTCAACCCCACCACGGAGGCCACAGATTCCCCGGCGTTGGAGCCGCACATGGACTTAACCTCACACGACATCCGTGTCACCAGAACTCCGGACTCATCTCTGGTTATAAGTTCCGAGCCATGTGAGTCTGCAGACGCCGAACTTGATCGCTTATCGATCTTCGAGTTCAATGCTGTAGACATCTTCCAGCACTCGCCCCTGGGCGATGTGCTAAACTCATTAAAGAACCTGTCCCTGGCAGGGGACCCACAGCCGAACTATATCCGGTTCGAACTAGGGGCTGACGATGGAGAATTTTTCTTCCCACCCGCCACCCACTTCATAGCCACGGTCGAGGACTTAACGGACATGCTTGATTACGGCTCCGAAGACATCGACGGTATGGACGACGATGCTGATGAGGAGCAAAAACCAAAATCCGCCACTTACTGGACGCTGGACGGCCACTTCTTCGTGCGATGTGTACATGGTGGATTCACCCAAAACAACCAACGACGATGACAAAGAAGATCCAGTTGAGAATAAAACTCCTGAGACACAGAACAAACGCCGGTGTCCTCGGCGCCGCTCTAAGTAACGTCGTTCCAAAGACAGCAATGCTGGCACCGGAGGAAATAATACTCCCAGAGATGCCGAAAACGATGAAGACCCTATCGAGGCAACTTCCGAATAGGGGGAACCAGGAAACGGGCAAGTTAGCCCTGATGAACTGGCCACACATGACAATTCGGAGGATGACAATTATCTCCCGCTCTCTGAAGATGAGGCAAGCCTCGGCGACGAAGAATTCGTCGTGCCAGAGGAACCTTCCGAGCAGGAGCGCTTCTAGCGCCGGCTCATTGCCACAGCAAGAAACCTGGAAAAGAGAAGGCAGCAGCTTCAAGCTGACCAAGATCTGCTCAACGACAGATGGACTGATGTCCTAGCAGCCGAACAATACGCCTTCAAACACCCAGCAAAGAGTTACCCGAAGCGCAAATTGCTGCCTCAGTTCGATGAGTATGCACCGAAGTTCGTACCTCCCTTGCGCAATACGGCTAATAGACCACCACGTGGTCGGGAGGAAGCGGCAATTCAAGCCGAACAACAGCCTATACCACTAGAGCATGAAAACAAATATAAAACAACCCGGGATTATAAACACAGCATTCGGCAGGACCTGCACAAAAAAGCAGGTCAAACCAGATTGATCTACAGATCGCGAGGACGCACCTCAACACGAGACGACGGCTATCTATCCGGACGTGCCGAACCTAGTCACGCCCGGGCCAAAAATCGCAGACAAACCCCATCAGAGACACGTCGCGCCGTGGCCCGATATAGAGGTGCCTCACACCCCCTTTGCTTCACTGACGAAGTAATGGATCATGAATTCTTAGAAGGGTTTAAACCCGTAAATACCAAATCATATGATGGGACAACAGATCCCACAGTGTGGATCGAAGATTTCCTTCTCCACATCCATATGGCTCGCGGAGACGATCTCCACGCCATCAAATACCTCCTGTTAAAACTCAAAGGACCAGCTCGGCACTGGTTAAACAGCCTATCTGAAAGCTCGATTGGCAGCTGGGAAGATCTGGAGGACGCCTTCCGCGACAACTTCCAAGGTACATAAGTCCGGCCACCAGATGCTGATGATCTAAGTCGCATTGTCCAGCAGCCCGGAGAGTCTGCCAGGAAGCTCTGGACTAGGTTCTTAGTTAAAAAGAACCAAATTGTAGACTGTTCAGACGCAGAAGCCCTAGCGGCCTTCAAGCACAGCTTCCGGGATGAGTGGCTTGCCCACCACCTAGGTCAGGAAAAACCAAAATCTATGCCAGCCCTTATGGCTGTGATGACCCGCTTTTGCGCGGGAGAAGACAGCTGGCTCGCTCGTAGAAGCAATAGCGCCAGTGACCCGGGCACTTCCGATGTCCGGGACGGCAATCGGAAGCCACGACGAAATAAAAGCAAGCACCGCAATAACCATGAGGAAACAGATGACATAGCGGTCAACGCTGGATCCAGCGGCCCCGGACCCGGCCAACGAAAAAATCCTTTCACGGCAAATAGGGACGGACCATCCAATTTAGACAAAATATTGGATAGGCCCTGCCAGATTCAAGGCCACCCCAACAAACCAGCTAATCACACCAACAGAAGCTGTTGGGTTTTCAAACAGGCCGGCAAGTGAAATGCCTAACACAAGGGGAAGAGGCCGCCTGGCGACAGCGACGGCGTAGATACACGTCAACCGAACACCGGGGGGCAGAAGCAGTTTCCTCCCGAAGTAAAAACAGTAAACATGGTATATGTCACATACACCCCTAAAGGTGAATGCACAGGAATCCCCCCCCATACAGAGGACCATACTACGGATACCTCAGCCAAACTACAAAGCGGCCTCATCTCGCCACATATCTCATCGGCCATTGCGCCACCGGTCTCTGTTCAACACGACCGATCAATGTCCATCCTGGACTAGCAATTCGGCTTCCACTGGTCGCCTAATATGCCTGAGAAGCCGGTACCGCGCATACATAACTATGCACTTAAAATACCGTGGCATCGGCGGAAGCGCAATAAGGACGGGTCTACAAGTACTCCTATATACTCCCTTGTTTTTCTAACCATCTTCCTTTTTTCCTTTTTACTATCCTCTCTACAGGTGGCTTAAAGGCTAGTCACCCACGGACTCTATCGGAGTTCGGGTTGATACAATCACCCAAAAGTTATTCACGTCAAGGAGTACCCTATCCAAGGAAATGCGACGCAGATGTGCGACAGGAGGTCCAAAATAACTTTTTGTAGACCACAATCAGTATTTCGAGCCTGTAAGGTGCCTTTGTCCTCAGCCCTCGACCCTTGGCATGTAAAATAGCCAGGGTGTGGCTTTGTTATCTATATAAACGATTGTCACATCACTTAGATCCCAGTAAAAATATTCTGCTCTTTTCTACAGAACCGAGTTTTACCCTTACGGTCGTTTCAAACATACACCTCGGCACAACTTGCCAGGGGCTCGGTATGGGAACAAACAAGTTGCCCACAAGACCGCACAGCTGTACAGCGTACTTCGGCGTCGCGAGTTTTGGCCTTATATGCATGAGCTCCGAATCATGTCTTGGGTCAAAAGTTGGGTTGCCCGGCTCCTGTGCTTGTTACCCTACTTTCCGCTCTATCGCCTAGGGTAGTAAAGGGAGAACTACTGCGATTGTGCTTCCGGTTCACCTAGTTAAGCACCTCAGTAGAGAAAGCCGAGAACTGACTGTCATGATGCTGCGAGAGCTGGTCAACCACTCGATGACTTATTGGAATCTTTAGCGATTCCCTCCGTGTCACACGGAGGACCTCTTTCCGGTCAAATATGTAAACGCATCATATGAGAATAAGCTGTATACATACCAGGGGCTATATCGTAGACCCACCATAAAACTCCTATGGCTAAGTGAAAGTGTTAACGCCCTATAGTCCGATTGCCTGGTTCGCCGCACTGACACCTCCTTCACGGACCAAGACGTTGGGTCAAGAGTGATCAGATGCTTTTCCGAACACCCCCGTATTTCCTACGAGGAGGCCGAAGCCGACGACTGGAAAACTTTCAAATCATATACAAATGGCCGCACAGGAGGAACAAAAGCCTTCAGACAAAACTAAAATATAGTCTAATTATAAAAATTGTCTTTTACAATTCGCATACACTTCACTCGAACATTACACCCTTCGAACATTGACCCTCTACCAAGCGGGCAACCTCTAAGCCATTCTCAAAATAATGCTCTGGTGCATGACGGTCCTTGCCCTGGGGTGGACTCTTTGCCTTCATCTTCCCCCAGTATGTCTTGACACGGGCAAAGGCCATCCGTGCACCTTCAATGCACACCGACCGCTTAACAGCGTCGATATGCGACGCCGCATCAACAAGCTGCCGCACCAAGCCAAAGTAGCTATTTGGAATAGGCTCTGTCGGCCACAGCCGGATTATGACGTTCTTCATGGCAGCGCCGGATATCCTATGAACGTCGGCCCATTGGGACATCTGTTCATTCAGCAGCAGAGGGCGCTTTGATGCGCCAAATTGTGACCAGAAAAGCTTCTTCGTCGCATATCCCTCACGCGCTTGGTAAAACCGCGCCGCATCGGAAGAACTCTTCGGCAAGTCCAAAAACTCGTCTGGAGAACTCCACACTTGGTTAAGGTGAACATAGTTCAGATCACCGAACTTAGTCTGTAGTAAAAAGGGCTTACCGGCCGCAATCTCCCCAGCTTGCCAGATCTCCTCACGGGCTGCTCTAGATTCGGACCGTGCTTCTCTCGCCTCTCCAAAGGCCTTGTCAAGTTCAGCCGTTTTGCCTTTATTCTCCTTCTCAACAAATTCACAGCAGCTAGCAGCATTTTTTAGTTCGAGCGCCATCGTGGACATTTTCTCCTCGTCTTGGTGCCGAGCAGCTTGTTCGGCCTTCAAGTCGGCCAACGCCTTTTCGGTGGCTGCATCACTAAACCGGGCCTGCTCCTTGGCCCGGGCTAGCTCCGCCCGAAGAATTTCAATGGCAGCGGCACCATCTGCAGCCATGTATATCCCAATATACAATTTTCAGCATCATGCTTATATTACAAACACATATGTGTAGCAATTGCTCCGAGTACATACCTTCGACTCGTCAAGACGCCTATTGATCAACGCAACGTCATCCGCTGCCACATCAAGCCTCCGCTGCAGCTCGGCAATATCCGTAGTCCGGGCAGTCACCATGGGAGAAATAGCTTGTGTCCCAATTAACCAGATTATTCCCTGAGCATTTCTTTTTGATCCTCGGATCGCCTCCCATGGGAAGCCAACCCGAGTCTCAGGGGCTACTACCTATAAATAGGTGCATTTGGCAAATACAGTTGAAAATATTACGTCACAAACCTCGAAGCCTCTTAGCAGGCTCATGAAGGCTTCATTCAATCCACTCTTCGCGGATAGAATCCTCTCAGCCACCGTACCCATCAAGGTACGCTGTTCCTCCGAGACAGATGCTTTTTGCGGCATATCCCTCAACATATCCGGCGCCGCCGGGTCTCCGGAAGCCGCTGTAGGAGCACGACCATCCTTTGAAGGAACCTGTTCACTCGTCTCCAGAATCACCGCTGGTTGAAAACCGGATAGTCCGGGCCCCTCATTGTTGGCCCCCGAATCCCGGATGATCGGGGGTTCACCTTCGGGTACTGCCTCCTTCATCCCTCGTGCCGCTTGTTGATCAAGAAAAACCCTCCGAGACGACACATCGGAGTCGTCCGCCTTATTGGGCGAGGAGGCCGGGGAGGCGTCTCGCTTTCCATCATCTCTGGGAGAAGATCTCCCGAAGAAGAGGATTGCTCAGGAAAACTCTGTGCCCAACTGTAAAGATACACATGTACGTTGTGTGTCACTTCGGTAACAGGAATGGAATGGGATGTGATTAAAGCACCTCGGATTCACTTACGATTTGGTCGAAGGCTTGTCCTCATGACGGAGCTGTTCAACGGCGTCGCCTTCCAATCCCGAGCCGCCCGATGATCGAATCTTGCCTCTCTTGGGGGTCGGTTCCTCCCAACCTTCGGAGGCGGCCCTTTTCTTCCTATATGGAGAACGGGTTGCTTGCTTCTCCTTCGCCTTTGTCCTCAGGCAAAGAAACGTCGATTTCTCCGGACCCGGTGTTTAAATTTCCTCCGGAACGAAGGCCGCCCTTGGTCTTCCCACTCTCCATCTTGCCCTCCTCCACCGGCACCTGGTGCGGTGCCGGTGCTAGCATCCTTGTAAGCACGGGGTCCGCTGAGTCTTCGGGAAGGGGGGGCGGACACCTAATCCGTTCCGCTTTCTTTATCCAGCCCTAGAAAGAGGTAGTTTGCTTAGTGCCTTACCACAGGATACCCGATTACCAGGTGTTCGGCGGACGGGTACTTACCGTGGTATCCGGATGGTTGCAGTCAAGGCCGATGTCTTCGGTAGTATCCGGCCACTGTTTTCGTTTACCGAAAAATAATTTCCACATCCCTTTGTGCGTAGTGCCGAAGAAGTGTTGAAGTGTCCGCGACCCTTAGGATAAAACTCCCACATGCGGAGAGGCCGCCTCTGGCACGGCAAGGTCCGTCGAACCAGCATTACTTGAATAACGTTGATAAGATCAATGTCCCTCTCGAGGAGGCTCCAGATGCGGCTCTGCAGAGTCTGTACCTCATCGGTTGACCCCCAGTCCAACCCCTTATTGATCCATGATGCGAGCTGAATCGGAGGGTTGGATCGAAATGCAGGCGCAGCCGCCCACTTGGAGCCGCGGGGCTCGGTGATATAGAACCACTCCTGTTGCCATAAGTCAGAGGACTCGGTGAAGGATCCTTTTAGCCAAAGAGCTCTATTAAGCTTGCTCATGATGGCGCCACCACACTCCGCCTGCTTCCCCCCTATCATCTGCGGCTTCACATTGAAGGTCTTGAGCCACAAGCCGAAGTGTGGAGGGATTCGAAGGAAGGCCTCGCATGTGATGATAAACATCAAGATAAGAAGAACAAAGTTCGGGGCCAGATCATGAAAATCCAGCCTGTAGTAGAACATGAGCCCTCGAACAAAGGGATTAAGGGCAAAGCCTAACCCTCGGAGGAAGTGGGAGATGAACACGACCCTCTCGCCGGATCTGGGGATAGGGATAACCTGCCCTTCGGCAGGGAGCCGATGGAGGATTTCTGCGGTCAGACATCTCGCCGCCCTAAGCTTCGCAATATCCTCCTCTGTAATAGAAGAAGCCACCCACCGACCGGGAAGGCTGGATTCGGACATGACTAAGGCTTGAGGTGGTCGAAACTTGGGTTTTAGAACTCGAGATAGAAAGGGCTGAGGAAGAAGCAAACGTGGAAGAGAGAGAGGCGGGTCTGAACCCCTTTATAAAGGCCGTGAGTATCTAAACGTGAACTCCCGGGCCTTAAAACTCGACTGTTTCCAAGGAGTTGTACCACAGAGACGGTTGGGTTACCCACGTCTGTGTTGATAAAATCCCTTAATAAGGGGGACACAATCTCCGCTCGGATAAGACGTGCCAATAAAGCCGCGCCTCAAAACCCAGGGCTACAGGCCAACAAAAGGTTTAAAATAATGTCCCGACGGTGATGTGGCATCGTGCTATGAACAGTTGTCAGTGGACTTGGATTTATAAATTATTGTGCCCTCGATGGAAATATACAAAACTTATGTTACAGGTCCGGACACGATCATTACGTCCGCAGACCATCTTGGAGTTCGGAAGAAGGAACCCGCCTTGCAATGCCGAAGACAGATCTAGGTGCCGGATACCTTGTCATTGAAGCCAGGTTCAGGGGCTACTGAGGGAGTCCTGGACTAAGGGGTCCTCGGGCGTCCGGCCTATTAGCCATGGGCCGGACTGATGGGCTGTGAAGATACGAAGACCGAAGACTTTACCCGTGTCCAGACGGGACTCTTCTTGGCGTGGAAGGCAAGCTTGGTGATCAAACATGTAGATTCCCTTCTTTGTAACCGACCCAGTGTAACCCTAGATCCTCCCGGTGTCTATGTAAACCGGAGGACTTAGTCCGAAGAGGAGAGATTCATGACCATAGTCATACATGCTAAGCTTTTAGGGTTTAACCATTATGATCTCGTGGTAGATCGACTCTTGTAATACTCATATTCTTCAAGATCAATCAAGCAGGAAGTAGGGTATTACCTCCATAGAGAGGGCCCGAACCTGGGTAAACATTGTGTCCCCTGTCTCCTGTTACCATGGACCTTAGACGCACAGTTCGGGACCCCCTACCGGAGATCCGCCGGTTTTGACACCGACAATACTTTTGAGAAATATGGTATCGGCCACATAGTGGAAGGCAACAAACGCCCAAGCTCTTCATGTGCTCCTAGGTAAATGAGAGGAAAGAGAAAGAGAGAGAGAGAGTGAAAAAATATCACTAGCCAGCCAACCCTATCGTATGAGCGAATGATATTGGTGCCTCCTAATAACATGGCAATCTTATACAGCCAGATGCTCTAATATGTTCTTTTCTTTTGTAGATAAAAAAGACCCAAAAGTGGAAAATGTGCTGCACTATAACAATCTCATCGAATGCCTTGATCTCCATCTTACAGAAATTGATTTGATCGACTACCGAGGTAGCACATTTGAGATTAAATTGGCCAGGTTCTTTGTTCGGGAGGCAACTGTGCTCAAGGTAATGAGGTTTGGCTTTCTCTGGCGCAACAATGAATGGCGTGCTGATCACCGGAAGCGTCTAAGCCTAAATGACAAAGTCTCCACAGAAGCTGAATTTGTTTTTGAAACATCAAGTGGCCCGAGACTCGAAAATTTATTTGCCCATTAGTGACTTGTCAGGGCGGTGGATTTTAGTTTGTACGATAATGCTGCATCCACCTAAAGTAACGAAAGTTCTTACGTCCTAGTAATTCCCTCTTCGTAGATGCAGCATTACTCCTAACATTTGTAATATCCGTTTGAAACTTGTAATATTGACGTGTCTTATTCCTGTGTTTTCAAAATCCTACGAATCAAAGAGGTCCTGAGTTGGTGATGATGATGTGCCTGCCATCTTTCACCAATAGGCGTTGGATCTAGATCTGACGCATACAAACCAAACTTCTCCAGTTTTGCAAAAAGATGTCCGCACTTGTTCCCTATTTACAAACAACTCCTTGTCTCTCACAATCAGCCTTATCTCCTTCCCACCACATCTAGAAGGCCATGGAAAAATCTGGCGCGATGGCCGCTGCCGGCGCCGTCCACCCCCAATCTTGGTGTTCCGTGCAATGCACGGGCATCTACGCATGGGAAATTATGTCGAACATGGCTAGTTGTAAGCAGGCTAGCTCTACAGCCATGATGACAGTGACTGCAGACGGTGAGGCTGACTATGCTACGCCGAACACGGCGCCTATACTCAGGTGTCATCTCCGACGTAGGGTCATGTCACTTCACTGTGAGGAGCAGCACGTAATAATTTGACCAACGGGTAGTACAGTACTAGTACTACATTGGTAGTACTACTACTAGTACTAGCACCACCGTCTAGATTTAGTAGGACTACCACGTCCATCTAGATTTAGTATTTGACTAGCAATATCTAGTAATGCATGTCTCAAAAAATGTACTACTCCCTCTGTAAATAAATACATGGTGTATTGTTTTATTCCTTCCGGTAGATGGCTCAAATCTGAAGTCTGATCAATCAGACTACTATTGTACTCACTGAGCGCTCAGCTTTGTAAGCTACCAACAAAAAATTGCAATCAAAGACTACTATTGTACTCCCTCCATACTGGTGCATTAGTCACGTTACGAAAACGAAATAGTAATCCCAAAACTTTTAGGCGCGGTGCATTAACTACCCACCTCGTTCCCAATTTTTTGCGACAAAAAAAGAAATCACCCAATACGAGACGTGGGGTGTGTGTGCATCCAATGACTTCAGACTACTCCCTCCGTCGAGGTGTGTCGGATGTGGGGTTTCGGCAAACCCTTAAGGTTCAAACACTGGGGTGCGCGCGAAGTCTTTCCCTCCTACCAATCTACGCCCTAGCTCGCTAAGATCTCGCGGACGAACTCGACGAACTCGCAACACAGAAAGACACGAGGTTTATACTGGTTCGGGCCACCGTTGTGGTGTAATACCCTACTCCAGTGTGGTGGTGGTGGATTCCCTCTAGGGCTGATGATGAACAGTACAAGGGAAGAACAGCCTCCTGAGGTTGAGGTGTTCTTGTGGCTAGGGTAGGCTCTCGATCGAGTTGGATCAAGCTAAGATTAGATGCCCCTACTATGGTGGTTGACTATACTTATATAGGCCCTGGTCCTCTTCCCAAATATCGAGCGGGAAGGGAGCCAACAACGGCGGGCAAATTTGAAGGAGGACAACTAGTACAAGCTATCCTGACAAAAGCGGTCTTCGCCTGTGAAAAGCTCTGGTGGTGACGCCGTCTTGGGCTCCACGATGACCTCCGTCTTGCCGTCCTCCTGGTCTCGGTCTCGTTGCACCAATATAGCAACCTTTGCCTGATGCCTCGGTACTCTTCTCCTGCGCTGGCCTCCTTAGCACCAAAGAGGAAATAAAGACACTGCGCGCGATGGCGCCCGCCTGGCGCCCGCCTAGTGTCGTTCGTCATGGCTCACATCACGAGAGCCTCGTGAGGTTTTGCCCCGCCTTGATATCTCCGCTCCTCGTGAGCCTGCCTGGCTAGGCCACTCCCGAGGAGGTCCTGCGTCGTCCGCCTCGCGAGGCTTGGACCCTCGCGAGGGTCTTGGATGCCTTGCTGATGAAGATGGGCCGTACGGCCTCCTTGCTTAGCCACGCCGTGGGCCGCAGGCAGGCAAGTCTGGGGACCCCCGTTCCCAGAACGCCGACAAGGTGTATAAGTCATCTTAGAGCAAGTGAAAAAGAGAAGTGGGCTCTCATGCAAGAGCCTAGCTATATGCGGATTCCTAGGCCGATATACAATAAATATGAAGAAAGAGAGAGAGAAGATGAGAAAAAGTAGTACTCTTATAGCCAGCCTTATAGCTAACCTTATTGTATGAGTGGCTACAAGGGATGGCTCTACTCCCTCCGTCTAGGTGTGTAAGTCACCTTACAAAAACCAAATAATCCCAAAACACTTAGGCATGGTACATTAACTCCCTCCTCGTTTCTTGTTTCGTGACATATCAACCAATAAGGGATGTAGGTTGTGCATGCTTTTAATGACTTGAGACTAACAAACATGACATGAAGTGGTTAGTTCACTGCATGCAATGCTACTAATTGGCAAAAAGACATTAATTTATCTCGTTTTCCCCTCCGCCTTGGTCGCGGTGCACAACCTAAGATGACTTATACACCTAGAAGGAGGGAGCATATGACATGGCAACATCATATAGTCAGCAGCTGTCTATACTATTAACCATGCTCTTAGGTTGTGCACCATGACCAAGAAGAAGGGGAAAGCGAGAGAACTTAATGTCTTTTTGCTAATTGATAGGATTACATGCACTAAACTAACCACTGCATGTCATGTTTGGTAGTCTCAAGTCATTGAAAGCATGCACAGCCCACATCTCTCAGTGGTTGGTATGTTACGAAATAAGAAACGAGGAGGGAGTTAATGTATCATGCCTAAGTGTTTTGGGATTATTTGGTTTTCGTAAGGTGACTTACACAACATTTTTGGTTACATGCATTAACATTTAATTAGTTAAATCAAAGGTCAAAACTTGGCGCAAAATGCAAAGGGGACCAATAAACCAGTAAACATCAAAGTTCTCTCGTTTGGCCCAAACTAGAGGTCCAGTGAGATGAATATACTGCACCGGCACGGAGGGGGACGCAGCTTCATTGACTTACTGCACCTGCGTTTGGGTGAATGACACGTGGGCCCAACAGGTGGCTGGCCCACCTGTCATACAGCCAAAGGCAGGTGCAGTAGAGGGCCGAGGAATACGTGGCCAACACACACATGAATGCAACGCAGTCTGCACTTCTCATATAAAGGCTCCCCGGCGTCCCTGCCAGTCCAATCTACGAAATCCTACACACCGACGCACCCTAACCAAGGGCAAGAGTGATCACTCCAATCGCAAGATCAGTTGACTAGAAGCTAGACCCATGGAGGAGATGAGCGCGAGCATTAGCCCGCTATGCCAGATGGTCCACGACGTCGGCCAGCGGCCCGGCATCGAGGAACGTCTCCAGGTCGTGGTTGAGGCCGCCAAGGTGAGAGGCCGCTTGGACGACAGCTTTGTCTCCTTGTTCGACAAGTTCACCGTCGTCAAGAAGCTCGCGGACGACCTTGACGTACGCCTCCAGCCCACGCGCCCAGGCTCTGCGATGCCCGCCACCGTCAACGGCCTCTATGGTGACAACCTCTTCGACGCACTGGTGGCCCTGCGACTGCCCGCCGTCGCGCCGGAGAATGTCCACCTCGAGGTCGCGCTCACCGCGCAGCGCCTGGCGCAGCAAGACAACGTCGACATAATCACCCACGTGTACGCGCAAATCACCCACAAGGACTACTATGTGCCAGAGGAGGACGATAGGTCGTTGGCCCTCTTGATCCACATGGCAACCTTGGACGGCATTGTTCAGAAGCACGTTGAGCTCGCTGCCAACGCCGCTACTCCTCACACTTCTGTTGGTGACCCGACGCACTAGGGCGTGAGGATGCCGTTGATGGATCCGTATGTATCTTTATCTTTCCGTTAAATCCATGTTGTAGTATATGGTACTACTAGTAATTATCTTACCTTTCCCATCAACTTCATAATTTTCGTACGTACTCCATGCATGAACCGCGTCAGAACCAAACTTCTCATTACTCTAGGGAAAATTGTTATTTCTATCTGTCATCGCGCCATGGAGCATAACCAAAATTTACAAGTTACAAGTTCAAAAAGCCTGCCGTGTTCGTGTCGCACCCCCACACGGTTGGTCCGGCAAGCCACTTATGGGGGAATGTGTGCTATGTTGCATTTTCACTTGCAAGTGGGACCGCAGTTGAGCAAACCGACTATCAGCAAACCCCCACCCCGCCCACCGCGCGATGGCTGAGAAAACATGACGGAGAAGAGATGGATGTAGCATGGACTCCAAGAAAATTGGTGTCGGATGGGACTCGTGTGGGTGGCGTGTGTCGTACTGCTAGACGTGAATGCCAGTTATGGCCCATGCCACCCCACTATATCGAGCCTATATCGAGGTGCTAGTTACGTAGAACAAATTTCCTGGAGTCCGTGCTCAGCCCTCCTCTATCTCTCTTCTCAGCCAGCCAGTAGACGCGCGGAGCCCATCGTCTGTTTGCTCACATGCGGTGCCACATTTCAGTGAAAACGCAAGAGGACCCACTGAACCTGCACATCTTTCACCTCGACGTGCTGGTGATGAAAAACAAATCCAATAAAGATCTTCGGTGGCCGCTTTTGGAGTTAGTCAAGAGTAGTAAGATTCTATTTACAGTTTAACCCAAGATGCACATCACGTGGCTTCAACTACCAGTCCATTTTCTTGCATGACACGACCTGGATGCTGGATGTCCCACGTGTCGGCAAAAGGAGGAAGAACTCCAAGAAGTGAGTCGAAAACCATTTATAATTGAGTTTATGACATGCATACGCAAATGTACCATTCATTACATACAACAAGTCATCAAGACACAATGACAAACGAGGATACATGTTGGATTATAGGTTAGTTCCAACAAAACATTCTAGGATACATGTACCATTCATTACATACAACAAGTCATCGCACAACAAATAACAAGCAATGAAATGAACTTCAGCTCAACCAATCCTCGGTGTTGGAAACGTTTGCTTTGAACCAGAAGTGTTTGTCTGGGAAGGGCCATCTACTGTCAATCTCGAGACCAACGCAGGACTGATCATCCAGGCTGAAGCGGCCTATTTCATGACCCATATTGCGTGCGACCGCAATTCCAAATCGAGAGAGGAAAGGTGAAGAGTCGGTGGATGGTTGCCACGATACACGAAGAGGCGCCCCGGCCTACATAGACGTCCGTTTGGAAATTGTACAAAAGGACTCGCCGTCGTCTCACTGACATGTTGGAACAGGACCACATGTCAATGAAGAGGCTAGTGGGGAGTGGACGGTTGCCACAGAGGTCACGCACTGATGACAAGGCCGTCCTGTCAGACCTAGCGCCCACGCGGGATGGCTTCCGTCCCCCACACGAGCGAAGCCACTTGGCACCCCCACACAGTTGGTCCGCCCGCGCCGCTAGGCCAACTCCAGCGTGTGCAGCTTAGACGCGTGCTCGCTCAACCCCCTTTCCCTCGACGCCCTGGAGCTACCCAACCACGGCTATGTGTTTTGCGCACCCGGCGGATGGATTTGGAGCGGATCCGGTCGGGCATGAGCTCGCCCGGCTATGGGAGGCCGCGTCGCGCCATGGACTGGCCGCGCACCGGGCCGGAAGGCCCCGGCAAGGCCGCATGCAGGTACTGACTCATCCTCTTGCCGCTCGAATCTACACCGTTGGTGGTCCGCTGGCAGATACATGAGTGGCGGTCGGCCGGGCTCGGTGCTGGCCCAAAAGCTCGTCGGCGCACCATTGCCACTCATTACGTGCGACGACTGCCCAAAAAAGGTCTTGCGTCGCGTGTCTACAACGCCGGAACATCCCGAATAGGTTTTCATCAAGTGCTCGACCGATGAGGTATGTGCTACTTTAGCTTCAGGTGTGCTCTCGGATTAGACAACACTACTGCAGGATGCTGCTAACGCGACACTATGATCAGAGACGCTTCGAGAAACTGTGTGCGATGCAATAAGCGCAAATGATGCTGTATGAAAACCGTCAAAAAAGGTGAAAACAATTGCGATGGAGGATGCATCAAACACGGTGTAGATTTTAGTTGCGCGTGCGATGAAGAGCATACGGTTCAGTTCAATTAACTGTCTGCGGCGAGGAGGAACAAAAGAAATGGGCAGCCAGATGAAGGCGTGTGCGATACACAGCATATGGTTCACTCGGATGAACTGTTTGTGATTAGGCAACACAAAAGAAACGGGCAGCCGGATGAAGGTGTGTGCGATATACAGCATGCAGTTCACTCGGATGAACTGTTTGTGATTAGGCAACACAAAGGAAACGGTCAGCCGGATCAAGTGTGTGCGATATACAGCATGCGGTTCACTCGGATGAACTGTTTGCGTTGACACAAGAGAACGGAAATGGTTCAACTTAACAAGACGTGTGTGTTGTGATGGGATTGCATGCGGTTCACTCGGCCCTTGTCGTCAGTGTGTGACCTCTATGGCAACCGTTCGCTCCCCAGGCGCCTCTTTGTGTATCGTGGCAACCGTCCACCGACTCTTCGCCTTTCCCCATCGATTTGGAACTGCTGTCGCACGCTAGCTCTTCCTCCCTCATCCATTTTCCTTCACCCTTCCTTCTGCCATTGTTTGATCGTCTTCTCCATGGAGGGATGTCGGTGAGAACGACACCTATCGGGTCACTGGGATCCCTTCTACGGTCGGCGGGCGTGGGGTCATGAGAAGAGAAGGTCTAGCAGGAAGCACACAGATCGTTTACCCAGGTTCAGGCCGCGAGGATGCGTAAAACCCTAGTCATGCTTTGGTGGATGTATTAAGTGTTCTTGAGCTTCTGAACTAGCTAAGGTGGTTGCGTAGTTCCAAAAAGCCGAATCCCCCTCGAATATGCCATGGGCCTCCTTTTATAGTTGAAAGGCTCTGCCAGACTGGCACACAGGAGGTGGAAAGGCCTACAGTGCTACGAGCTTATCGCCCATATTACAGGACAAAACGCATTTAATGCATCGCTTAGGTGTCCATTAGCTTTATCGGGGACGGGAACGAGGCCAGTCCCGTCCGTCGCCGCTTCTCCTCGCTTCGACATGCGCCCTGGCCAGCGATGCATGCAGCGCCATGCAGGCAGGCAGGCAGCTGAGGTGGCGTGGTGGTAGGGTCTTCACGAAGATCTGCGTGCCACCACGCAGGTGCTTGCTGATTTGGCCTGGAAGCTGCATGTTGCCACGCAGGTGCCTGCCCAGCTGGTTGGGCTGGCAGCTGCATGTGAACGGCGGCGGAGTCTTGGTTGATGCGGGTTTGGCTGTGGCCCCACTGATGTCCTCGGCAAGGGCCTTGCCGGGGCCCTCGCAAGGATCTTTCCGTGGCGTTGCAATCGTCCCCAGCAAGGCGCTTGCCAGGGTCTCGTGGATTCCCTCGGATGGGATCCCGCTGAGGGTCGCCGTCTTCTGGTCCTCATCAGATCTCACATGTTTATGATCTTGACAAAGATCTGTGTGCCACCACAGAGGTGGGCCCCGAGCCTTGGTTCCAACGTAGTTGGTTGGGTCGGAACCCATGGGCTCAAGGGTGGTTCGCTCTGTTGGTGTTGGGCAAGTTGCCCCGGCAAGGTTCTTGTCGGGGCTGCTGAGGCTGCCCCGGCAAGGATCTTGCCGGGGGAACCTGCTTCGACCCTCTGCTCTTCGGGTTCTTGGCCTTGGCGTTGTCTTTGTTTGTTTTGGGCTTCGGCTTCTCTCCGGCTCCCCCCCCTCTGCCCTGCCTAGTGTGGCCGTGGCGCGCGGCTCTGACTGCCCGTGCACAAGTAAAGGGGTACAAAGGAGTGCGCCTACTTTCATACACCGACAGGAGCCCCGGGGCCTAGGCCACACATAAGCGCGACACGTTGTTGGGCCAGGCCCAGAACGGTGCGCGGGCAGGTGGGCAGATTTTTTACCGCAGTAACTCTTCGTCCGATGCGCTTCCCCACGACCTGCGCGTGACGTGGAGGGTCGTGCATGACGTAGGGGTCATGCGTGTGGCGGTTTCCGCATGCATGCGTCACATCGTGGTAAAGAGGCGGCTCGCGCCTTCCCCATAAAAAGAGGGAGGCATGGAGGCGCGTGTCACATCCTAGCTAATTCACGCATCAGAGTGTTGCATCATGTCTACTTTTCACAGAAACTTGAAATGGGGATGCCAGAAACCCAGCACCCCCCTGAACACAACTAGGGTTTACTAAAATCCTTTTCAATGAACCTGAAATACCCTCCATAAATGTTCACCATCTTTGGTCCTGGCTAAAACCTCTGCCAAAAATGGTTTCATATTTTTGGAGGCCATTCTGGATTTTTGCACCAAGCCATAAGTATTTGCATTTGGGCAATTTAAATCCTATAAATATTTTAAAATGCCCAAATAATCTTGAAGGTATTTTTAGGCTGTTGAGAATATTTTCAAATGTGCCTCTGAATATTTTCAGGATTTTCCTAAATGGAATAGTATTTCAACTATTTCAAAACACAGAACAGAAACAAATAAAAGGGAAAACAGGAAGCAGAGAAGAAACTTACCTGGCAGCCCACCTGGCGGCCCAGCACTGTGCTGGCCCATGGCCAGTCAGCTGTTTGCTCCTGCCAGAGCAGGCGCAGAGGTGACGCCGGCGTGCTCGAGCTCGCCACGGCGCCACCTGCTTGCTGCCTCGCCCGTGGACGAGCTGGACGACCTCCACGTCGCGCCCCCGACCCCCTGGACACCTCCATTCGCCCCCATCGCCTCTCCCTCGCTCTCTCTCGCCATGGCCGAAGCAGCCGCCGTCGTCCCGCCGACGTAGCCGTGCCCACCGTCGTTCTCGTGCCGCCCCGCCATGTCCAGCAGCTCCGCCGTCGCCTTCTCCTTCGAGCAAGTCGGGCCCCGAGCGCTCGCTTGCCCCGAAGCACTGCTCCGACCTCGCCTTCACCGCCCACCGCCGGAGATCCCCTCCGCCGTCACCACCGCAGCAGTTCGCCCCCGACCTTGCCGTCCGCTCCGTCGCAACCACCGTGAGCCTGGCCACCTCCCTATCCTCTCCATTCTCCCTCTCGAGCTCCGTAGCAACTGCACGTAGCTCACCTGCACGCGTCGCCGCCGAGCTCGTCGCCGACGAGGCTCCGGCCATCCAACGGTCGCACCACCATGGCCGTTAGCTTCACTGCATCGCCAGGAGCCCGTAGCACCATCGCACGCCCCTCGCCGTGCTCTCTAGCGACAGGTTCGACTACACCCGTACCCCGGCAGCCGCACAGCTCGTCGCCGGCGTCGATTCCGGCGACCCCGAGCTCCACCACCACCACCAATCGATGCGGCTCGTTCCCAACTGCATGTAGATGCTCTCCGCCGCCCATTTGGTCGCCGGAGCACGGATCACGCACCCCACCGCCGCGTCTGGCCTCGCCGGCGGCTAAACGCCGGCGCTTTCGCCCAGTTGACCAGGGTTTTGACCTCCCCTGGGTCAATGACAAGTGGGGCCCGCCTGCTAATTAACCTGGGTTAGATTTAAGTTAATTCTAATTAGTTTAATTATCTAACAGTGACACTGACACAGGGGACCCACACGTCAGGTTTGACCTGGACGACCCCGTTGACCGCTGACGTCATCATGACACACTGCTGACGTAATAAGTAATTTAATTACTGGAATTATTTCTATACAGGAAATTCCAGAAAATATCACAAACTTCAAAAAATCATACAAAATAATCTATAGCTCAGAATGAAAAGATTTATATATGAAAAATGATCAGAAAAATCCATTCTATCCATCTGTACTGGCTTCATGCATGTTTAAGCAAATTAACCTACTGTTTAATGCAGAACAAGATAAAGCACTAAAAAGGGCCACATATGAACTTGGAATTTGAATCTTTGATCCAAAATAGTCCAAACCCATCTGGTCTTAGTTGCATGAGCCCAATACATCCATTTTGCCATGTCTCATGCATGCATCATATTGTTGCACTTTGCTTGGTGTTGATTGTGCTTCGTTGTGTTCATCGTGGTAGGTCCTACCTCCGAGGATATTCACAAGTATCCAACTGAAGGGCAGTATCCCACCACCACTCTGTCAGGCAAGCAACCCATTGATCATTTCGATACAAACCCATCTTCTCGCTACTGCTCTCATTTACTGCATTAAGACAACGCGATTCAAACTGCTGTGTGTTGCGGTAGTTGAACCCACTTTCCTTTGCATGACCTGTCATTGCCACAGTAACTAGATGAAACCCACTAGCATGTGTAGGAGTTGATTGAGCCATGTTGTGTTCCTACAATGCTATGCTTGCTACGCTTAGAGTCGTGTCAGGTCTGGCTCATCAGGGTGATGAACTAGAGTGAAAGCGTGTGTCGGTAATGAGAGTGAGGTGTTGAACACGTTTTGGTAAAGGTATCGATGAGAGGCCATGTAGGAGTACATGGTGGGTTGTTTCATTGAGACCGTCCCTAAGAACTGAGATCTGTATGCGTGATTTAAGATTCAGCTACTACCACGCATTGGGCCCGAAACCAATGGACCCCCTCGGCTTCTTAATCACCCTTGTCCTCTGTCCAGGAGTTGCACGTAGTTTCTGGTGTTTGTAGTAAGCTGGAGGCCGTGGACAGCGCTGACCAAGGGGTGGGCTGTGATGCGGTAGGCTCGTGGCACGGTGTACCGAGTCGCCCGTTTGGTGTCCGGGAACCCTGCACACATTGTTTGGGGCCGTATGTGGAAACCTCGGCCGGACTCCCTGCGGATGGAACCTGAATAGGCGATAAACCTGGACTAGAGACTTGGGTGTTTAGGTAGGCTGTGGCCGACACCCACGTTGGGCTTCCGCTTGAAGGTTGCCGAGTACATGTCGTGTAGCGACGGTAAGTGGTGAGAGCATGTGTGATGAAGTACACCCCTGCAGGGTATAAAACTATTCGAATAGCCGCGTCCGCGGTAAAGGACTACTTGGTCGCTTATGCAGTTCATAGACAAGTAAATGGATACTACTAAAAGCCTCAAGATAAGTGTGAGTACCGCGGATGGCTCTCTCGTGGGATGACGAGGGAGGATCCACGGTGGAGTATTGAGATGGTGATTAGTGGACTCGTGTGCGAAAACTATTTTACAAGTGGTGTCTCGTAGGATAGCTTAGCCAAGAGTCAAAGCTGGCTTGCTGCAATAACTCCACTACCTTCTTGAGAATGTGCATGTATAGTAGGATCTGTTGTAAGACTTGCTGAGTACCTTTGTACTCATGTTGCTTCAATTACTGTTTTCAGACGACAACACCGCCCCTTCCGATGGGTTCTATGTAGAACTCGACGACGACGAGTGACTTGCCACCCAGGTGGTGATCTAGACTTGTGAAGGGCCTACGTAGATAGACAGGCTTCGTCAAGCCTTCTTTCTTTCTAGTGTCTGTACTCAGACAAGTTGCTTCCGCATGTGTTTGTATGATTGTATGACTTGAGTGTCGGGTCATGTGACCCCTATCTGTATGAACATGTTATGTAAGGCTCTCTGGTGCCCTTTAAATAAAGTACTTTGAGTTTTAGAGTTTTGTTCTGATGCCATTTTGTATTTACACATATCGAGCATATTGTGTGTATGATTGAAATGCTTGGTATGTGTGGGATCCGACAATCTAGTTGTTTATCCTTGGCAGCCTCTCTTATGGGGAAATGTAGTCTAGTGCCTCCTTGAGCCATAGTAGTCCGCTAAAGCCCGGTTCACCGAAGTCCTGCTAGCCCAGCACTACTGCTCTGGACACTTGACTGGCCGGCATGTGTTTCATATCGTTCCTGTGTCTGTCCCTTCGGGGAAATGTCACGCGGTGACATCTGGAGTCCTGCCTAGCCCGCTACAGCCCGGGTTCCCGGAGTCCTGTTAGCCCAGTGCTACAGCCCGGATTCACACGCTGCTGACCGACACGTTCGATGTTGATTCATGTATGCCTGTTCCCATACGTTAGTGCCGCTTTGGGTTCACGTCTAGCCATGTCGGCCCGGGTTCTCTGTCATATGGATGCTACCGACATTGTCATATACGTGAGCCAAAAGGCGCAGACGGTCCCGGGCCATGGTAAGGCGACACCCGTGGGAGTACCGTGCGTGAGGCCGCAATGTGATATGAGGTGTTATAGGCTAGATCGGTGTGACTTAGAATCGGGGTCCTGACAGCGTTGGCATCAGAGCCGGACTGCCTGTAGGTGCGTTAAGCCAAACTGGTCGATGTCGAGTCTAGAAATGCTTTAGTTATATGTAGGGGGATTGATTGTGGGAGGGAACGTAAAGGCGCTTTTACTCCTTTACCTTATGCCCTCTGATCTGAGTCATTCTCTTCTCATTCTACGTGGGTTAAGGACTAGGCTCTCTTCTCTCTATCAGGTTCACGTGTTACTAATCCGTAGTAACTTATAGGGTTGTTGGTTCCATGCTTCGGTTCAGTTTCTACTACCTTTAGTATGTTGTCGGTTGACCCAGAACCTTGATATGATGTTGTTGAGTGGTTTTGCAAACTGTTGCGAATGTCTCAAATCTTTTTCCGAGCATTTACAGCCGTTATGCTGTCCGAATTCTCCTAGAAATTCTAATGCCTTGCATTATTTCGTGCTTTCAGATGGCCACCCGTTCCCAAAATCAAGTGGTTCGTCTGACCCGGTTCCTCGATGTACCTGGTCACACGGCCATGCTGGTCCGAGTGATGGTTGAGACAGGCTATCGATGGTATCCCGAGTATACCGTCGAGGAGCAGTTTCGAGACTTTAATCAAAGCCAATATTTTTGCACAGTCAGGATTTACCCTTCCTATCCTGGAGCTACTGAACCCCTCCATTGCTCTTATGGACTTGGGGTTACCATCGAGATGTCTGTGCAGGACGCAGCTTACTCAATGATGACTATCATACGAGCCAGAACTGCCTTGCTTCAGAACACTGACTTCCGCTATATGCCAGCATCACTCCCTGGGGCACAAGTGTACTATCAGGCTACCTACTGTGATCCTACCCATGAGGATTCACTACTCCGCACCACCACCGATATGCTTGAGGACAAGGACCGTGAGAATCGTGCCTTGCGAATGGAGCTCTTTCATGCTCGTTCTGATCACTGGGCCACTCTGACACAGTTTGCACCTACCGTGCAGGCTGGGTATATGGACATGAGGGACTTGTACCCCGTGCGGTCTGGTCTGCCAGAATGTATGGAATGGCGTGATGTAGGAGGCATCACCCCTCCTCGTGGACCCCGTCTGCCACCGTTTGTTGGACCAAGGCCACACCCGTGTCCTTATGGACCGCAAGCTCCACAGGACCGACTGTTTCCAGATGATCATGTTCAGCTTCCAGGACATGGCGGTGATTTCTATGAAGATTACTACGGAGACGTCTGAGTTCGTGGTAGTTCCACTAGTATTGTAGCAGTTGTATTCCCCACAGTCCTGCGTGTCTTGTGGGATACGACTTGGTGTGTATCACGTTCCGGAGGTGTAGATAAATAATGTATAGGAGCTTGGAATGCCTCTGATGAGATGTATCGCCTTTCATCGTAGCTGTACTCCAGCCTGGGCTTGTACTAAACTATGTATGGTGTGTATGACCGTTGGTATATATATATATGTTTCTATATTACCATGTCATACTGATGATCATCTCTGCATTCCGTGTTATCCATTACATTCCGTATTTCCCTACCAAAATTTAGCCATCCTTGTCTAAACCGTTATCTTGTTTCTCCTAGGATGGTCAACACCTGCAACAACCCTACTGTCCAGGCGCAGGGTGAAGCCAATGCAGTTAGGGGGGAGAATCTGCCTCAACCGCCTTCTCTGGCCGAAGTCATGCTGGAGGCAGAAAGAAACAAGCGTGAGACTAACCGCTTGCTAGAGCGAATTGAGCAGAATACTGCACGTCATCAGAGGAACGACTTGGTGTCCATCAATGACTTTATCAAGTTGTACCCACCGAAGTTTAACCATTCCGTCGAGCCCCTCGATGCGGATGATTGGCTTCATAGCATCACCCATAAGCTACGTTCTGCCAACGTAGCCGAAGCTGATAAGGTTACCTACGCTGCCTATCACCTCGAAGGCCCTGCTAGCCTCTGGTGGGAAAACTTTGAGGCTATGCGCCCAGCCGACCAAATCACTACTTGGGCTGAATTCAGTGAGGCTTTCCGTGAGCATCACATTCCAGAGGGTCTCATAGATCGTAAGCGGGAAGAATTCTGCGACTTCACCCAAGGCAGACTGACTGTGGATGCATACAGTCGTGAGTTTGGAAATTTAGCACGCTATGCTCCTGAAGAGGTATCCACCGACGCCAAGAAGCAGGCAAGGTTCCGCAAGGGACTTAGCCCCGAGCTTCGCCGTGATCTTCGTCTGCACGAGTGCACCTCTTTCCAGAAATTGGTCAATAAGGCCATCAGTGCTGAGACAGGACAGACTGACTACGACGCTTCACGCAAGCACTCTCGCGATTTTGGTTCCTCATCCGGCTCCGGATCTCAGAAGCGCCGGGTTTGGATTCCGAACACTGCTCTGCCACCTAGGTTCACTCCGAGGCCATCCTTTGAGGCGCCTCGCCCCAACCAGCAGTATGCACCGCCCAAGGTCTATGGTGGCCCCGCTGCTAATGCTGCTCCACGCCCCAATGTTGTGACGTGCTTCAAGTGTGGAGAAACGGGTCACTATTTGCGCGAGTGCCCCCGAAACAACCCCAATCAACCTGGACAGTCCGTTGGCCGTGGTAAGCCAGCAGGAAAGACTTACTACGCCAAGCCAGCCACCACTACACGTGGCCATGTCAACTACGTTTGAGCTGAAGAAACTCATGAGGATCCCAACGTCGTCCTTGGTACGCTCCTTGTTAATTGCCATCCGGCAACTGTTCTTTTCGATACTAGAGCATCTCATTCATTTATCTCTGAGAGCTATGCTCGATTGCACAACACCACATTTTGTGACATGCCCACCTCCATGGTAATCCAAACCCCTGGTTCTAAGTGGCAAACCTCTAGGATAAGCCATGGAAATGAAATTCTTGTCGACAGATTGGTCTTCCTAGCATCACTAATAGCTCTCAAGTCCTCGGACATAAACATCATCTTGGGTATGGACTGGATGTCAGCCCATTATGCTAAGATTGATTGCTCTACTAGGACTGTTCAACTCACCCATCCGTCGGGCAAGACAGTCAATGTTCTAACCCGAGTGTCTAAGCGTCAGCTTTACTCATTAAATGCCAACCCTCTTCCAGACCTTGAAGATGTTCCGGTAGTCCGTGACTTCCCGGATGTCTTCCCAGAAGAACTGCCAGGTATTCCACCTGACAGGGATGTCGAGTTCGTGATAGACCTTGTTCCAGGAACCGTCCCAATCTCTAGAAGACCTTATAAGATGGCACCCCTAGAGCTAGCCGAGCTTAAGAAACAACTCGATGAGTCCTTGAAAAAGGGTTTCATCCGTCCTAGTTCTTATCCGTGGGCTTGCCCCGTCCTCTTCATCAAGAAGAAGGATGGTACGGATCGGATGGTTGTAGATTACCGACCTGTCAACCTAGTCACTATCAAGAACAAGTATCCGCTCCCCAGGATCAACGACCTGTATGATCAGCTCGCTGGATCCTCAGTCTTCTCTAAAATGGATTTGAGGTTGGGCTACCATCAAATCAAAATCAAGAATGGGGACATTCCTAAAACGGCCTTTGTTACTCGTTATGGCCAATACGAGTACACCGTCATGTCTTTCGGTTTAACCAATGCTCCAGCCACCTTCTCTCGGTTAATGAACTCGATCTTCATGGAGTATTTGGATAAGTTCGTCGTAGTATACCTCGATGATATACTCATCTACTCCAAGGATGAGGAAGAACATGCCGAGCATCTAAGACTAGTATTGACGAAACTTCGAGAGCATCGCCTTTATGCTAAATTATCTAAGTGTGAATTCTGGTTGCCAGAAGTGACCTATCTAGGCCATGTAATCTCTGGTAAGGGTATTGCTGTCAATCCCGAGCGAGTTCAAGCCATCCTTGACTGGACTCCACCTGAATCGGTCAAGCAAGTTCGGAGTTTCCTTGGCTTAGCGAGCTACTGTCGCCGCTTCGTCGAGAATTTCTCCAAGGTTGCTAAACCTCTAACTGAACTCCTCAAGAAAGATAAAAAGTTCGAGTGGACCCCATAGTGCGAGTTCAGCTTTCAGGAACTGAAAAGACGCCTGACATCTGCTCCCATACTCATACCACCAGATTTTTCTAAGGACTTTGTTATCTATTGCGACGCCTCGCGACAAGGACTAGGTTGCATACTCATGCAAGATCGTCATGTGATTGCCTACGCTTCCCGACAGTTGCGTCCACATGAGGATAATTATCCCACACATGATCTAGAGCTTGCAGCCGTAGTCCATGCACCCAAGACATGGCGACATTACCTTCTCGGTAATCGTTGCGAGATTTTCACCGATCACCAAAGTCTGAAATATATTTTCACCCAACCGGATTTGAATCTCAGGCAAAGACGTTGGGTCGAGTTGATCACAGATTACAACTTAGGAATAACTTACACCCCGGGCAAAGCCAACGTCATGGCTGATGCGCTAAGCCGTAAATCTTATTGTAACAACTTGATGTTACAACAAAGTCAACCACTTCTCCACGAGGAATTCTGTAAGCTTAACCTTCACATTGTTCCTCGAGGGTTCCTATCCACCCTGGTGGCGAAACCTACCCTTACGGATCAGATCATCAAAGCTCAGAAGGTAGATCCGGGAATCTCCCGTATTAAGAGAAACATCAAGAAAGGAGTTGCGGATTGTTTCTCCGTTGATGACCAAGGTGTTGTGTTCTTTGGGGGCCGTCTAGTGGTTCCCAAGGTACGCAACCTGAGGCGATTGATCCTTAAGGAAGCTCATGAATCTCCTCTCACCATTCATCCCGGTAGTACTAAAATGTATCAAGACCTACGCCATAGGTTTTGGTGGACTAGGATGAAGAGAGAAATTGCTCAATACATTGCTAATTGCGACGTCTGTCATCGTGTTAAAGCAGAGCATCAACGGCCTGCTGGCACCCTTCAACCTTTGGCTATTCCTGAATGGAAATGGGATAAAGTCGGTATGGATTTCATTACCGGGTTTCCCAGGACCAAGAGAGGGAATAATGCTATCTTCGTTGTTGTTGATCGTCTTTCCAAAGTAGCCCACTTCCTACCTGTTCGTGAGAGTATAACCGCGAGCCAGCTAGCTGACTTGTACATCTCCTGAATAGTGTCTCTTCATGGTGTTCCATTGGAAATTAATTCAGACCATGGAAGTCTCTTTACCTCTCGATTTGGGGAAAGTTTCCAGAATGCTATGGGAACTCGTCTCTCCTTTAGCACCGCCTTCCACCCTCAATCAAGTGGTCAGGTAGAACGAGTAAATCAAATTCTGGAGGATATGCTCCGAGCTTCTGTCATCTCTTTCGGCATGGATTGGGAGAAATGCCTTCCATTCCCCGAGTTCGCTTATAACAATAGGTATCAAGCTAGCTTGGGCAAAGCTCCTTTTGAGGTTCTCTATGGACGAAAATGTCGAACGCCTCTTAACTGGTCAGAAACCGGGGAAAGACAACTCTTTGGCCCGGATATGATTCAGGAAGCAGAGGAGCAGGTTCGCATTATTCGTGAGAAATTGAAAACAGCCCAATCTCGCCAAAAGAGCCATTATGACCACAAACATAAGGCTCTGACTTTTGGGGTTGACGAGAAGGCTTACCTTCGGGTTACTCCTTTAAAGGGAACCCATCGATTCGGTATCAAAGGCAAATTGGCTCCCCGTTACATTGGACCCTTTCACATTCTTGCCAAGCGAGGAGAAGTTGCCTACCAATTGGAACTACCTCCGCATCTTTCCAAGGTTCATGACGTCTTCCACGTTTCTCAACTCAGGCGTTGCTTCTCAGATCCTATCCGTGGAGTGGACCACGAAACGCTTGATCTCCAAGATAATCTCACATATCGGGAATATCCCGTTCGAATCCTTGATCAAGCCGAGCGTACCACTCGACGCCAAAACATCAAGTTCCTCAAGGTTCAATGGTCACACCATTCCGAGAAAGAAGCTACTTGGGAAAGGGAGGATCGTCTTCGACTTGAGTACCCCACCTTCTTCCCAACGGATCCTTAATCTCGGGACGAGATTCTTTTGAGTGGGGGTGAGTTGTCACATCCTAGCTAGTTCATGCATTAGAGTGTTGCATCATGTCTACTTTTCACAGAAACTTGAAATGGGGATGCCAGAAACCCAAGCACCCCCCTGAACACAACTAGGGTTTACTAAAATCCTTTTCAATGAACCTGAAATGCCCTCCATAATGTTCACCATCTTTGGTCCTGGCTAAAACCTCTGCCAAAAATGGTTTCATATTTTTGGAGGCCATTCTGGATTTTTGCACCAAGCCATAAGTATTTGCATTTGGGCAATTTAAATCCTATAAATGTTTTAAAATGCCCAAATAATCTTGAACGTATTTTTAGGCTGTTGAGAATATTTTCAAATGTGCCTCTGAATATTTTCAGGATTTTCCTAAATGGAATAGTATTTCTACTATTTCAAAACACAGAACAGAAACAAATAAAAGGGAAAACAGAAAGCAGAGAAGAAACTTACCTGGCAGCCCACCTGGCGGCCCAGCACTGTGCTGGCCCATGGCCAGTCAGCTGCTTGCTCCCGCCAGAGCAGGCACAGAGGTGACGCCGGCGTGCGCGAGCTCGCCACGGCGCCACCTGCTTGCCGCCTCGCCCGTGGACGAGCTGGTCGACCTCCACGTCGCGCCCCCGAGCCCCTGGACACCTCCATTCGCCCCCATCGCCTCTCCCTCGCTCTCTCTCGCCATGGCCGAAGCAGCCGCCGTCGTCCCGCCGACGTAGCCGCGCCCACCGTCGTTCTCGCGCCGCCCCACTGTGTACAGCAGCTCCGCCGTCGCCTTCTCCTTCGAGCAAGTCGGGCCCCGAGCGCTCGCTTGCCCCGAAGCCACTGCTCCGACCTCGCCTTCACCGCCCACCGCCGAAGATCCCCTCCGCCGTCACCACCACAGTAGTTCGCCCCCGACCTCGCCATCCGCTCCGTCGCAACCACCGAGCCTGGCCACCTCCCTATCCTGTCCATTCTCCCTCTTGAGCTCTGTAGCAACTGCACGTAGCTCACCCGCACGCGTCGCCGACGAGGCTCCGGCCATCCAACGGTCGCACCACCATGGCCGTTAGCTTCACTGCATCGCCAGGAGCCCGTAGCACCATCGCACGCCCCTCGCCGTGCTCTCTAGCGACGGGTTCGACTACACCCGTACCCCGGCAGCCGCACAGCTCGTCGCCGGCGTCGATTCCGGCGACCCCGAGCTCCACCACCACCACCAATCGATGCGGCTCGTTCCCAGCTGCATGTAGATGCTCTCCGCCGCCCATTTGGTCGCCGGAGCACGGATCCCGCACCCCACCGCCGCGTCTAGCCTCGCCGGCGGCTAAACGCCGGCGCTTCCGCCCAGTTGACCAGGGGTTTGACCTCCCCTGGGTCAATGACAAGTGGGGCCCGCCTGCTAATTAACCTGGGTTAGATTTAAGTTAATTCTAATTAGTTTAATTATCTAACAGTGACACTGACACAGGGGACCCACACGTTAGGTTTGACCTGGACGACCCCGTTGACCGCTGACGTCATCATGACACACTGCTGACGTAATAAGTAATTTAATTACTGGAATTATTTCTATACAGGAAATTCCAGAAAATATCACAAACTTCAAAAAATCATAGAAAATAATCTATAGCTCAGAATGAAAAGATTTATATATGAAAAATGATCAGAAAAATCCATTCTATCCATCTGTACTAGTTTCATGCATGTTTAAGCAAATTAACCTACTGTTTAATGCAGAACAAGATAAAGCACTAAAAAGGGCCACATATGAAGTTGGAATTTGAATCTTTGATCCAAAATAGTCCAAACCCATCTGGTCTTAGTTGCATTAGCCCAATACATCCATTTTGCCATGTCTCATGCATGCATCATATTGTTGCACTTTGCTTGGTGTTGATTGTGCTTCGTTGTGTTCATCGTGGTAGGTCCTGCCTCCGAGGATATTCACGAGTATCCAACTGAAGGGCAGTATCCCACCACCACTCCGTCAGGCAAGCAACCCATTGATCATTTCGATACAAACCCATCCTCTCGCTTCTGCTCTCATTTACTGCATTAAGACAACGCGATTCAAACTGCTGTGTGTTGCGGTAGTTGAACCCACTTTCCTTTGCATGACCTGTCATTGCCACAGTAACTAGATGAAACCCACTAGCATGTGTAGGAGTTGATTGAGCCATGTTGTGTTCCTACAATGCTATGCTTGCTACGCTTAGAGTCGTGTCAGGTCTGGCTCATCAGGGTGATGAACTAGAGTGAAAGCGTGTGTTGGTAATGAGAGTGAGGTGTTGAACACGTTTTGGTAAAGGTATCGATGAGAGGCCATGTAGGAGTACATGGTGGGTTGTTTCATTGAGACCGTCCCTAAGAATTGAGATCTGTATGCGTGATTTAAGATTCAGCTACTACCACGCATTGGGCCCGAAACCAATGGACCCCCTCGGCTTCTTAATCACCCTTGTCCTCTGTCCAGGAGTTGCACGTAGTTTCTGGTGTTTGTAGTAAGCTGGAGGCCGTGGACAGCGCTGACCAAGGGGTGGGCTGTGATGCGGTAGGCTCGTGGCACGGTGTACCGAGTCGCCCGTTTGGTGTCCGGGAACCCTGCACACATCGTTTGGGGCCGTATGTGGAAACCTCGGCCGGACTCCCTGCGGATGGAATCTGAATAGGCGATAAACCTGGACTAGAGACTTGGGTGTTTAGGTAGGCTGTGGCCGACACCCACGTTGGGCTTCCGCTTGAAGGTTGCCGAGTACATGTCGTGTAGCGACGGTAAGTGGTGGGAGCGTGTGTGACGAAGTACACCCCTGCAGGGTATAAAACTACTCGAATAGCCGCGTCCGCGGTAAAGGACTACTTGGTCGCTTATGCAGTTCATAGACAAGTAAATGGATACTACTAAAAGCCTCAAGATAAGTGTGAGTACCGCGGATGGCTCTCTCGTGGGATGACGAGGGAGGATCCACGGTGGAGTATTGAGATGGTGATTAGTGGACTCGTGTGCGAAAACTATTTTACAAGTGGTGTCTCATAGGATAGCTTAGCCAAGAGTCAAAGCTGGCTTGCTGCAATAACTCCACTACCTTCTTGAGAATGTGCATGTATAGTAGGATCTGTTGTAAGACTTGATGAGTACCTTTGTACTCATGTTGCTTCAATTACTGTTTTCAGACGACAACACCGCCCCTTCCGATGGGTTCTATGTAGAACTCGACGACGACGAGTGACTTGCCACCCAGGTGGTGATCTAGGCTTGTGAAGGGCCTACGTAGATAGACATGCTTCGTCAAGCCTTCTTTCTTTCTAGTGTCTGTACCCAGACAAGTTGCTTCCGCATGTGTTTGTATGATTGTCTGACTTGAGTGTCGGGTCATGTGACCCCTATCTGTATGAACATGTTATGTAAGGCTCTCTGGTGCCCTTTAAATAAAGTACTTTGAGTTGTAGAGTTTTGTTGTGATTCCATGTTGTATTTACACATATCGAGCATATTGTGTGTATGATTGAAATGCTTGGTATGTGTGGGATCCGACAATCTAGTTGTTTATCCTTGGCAGTCTCTCTTATGGGGAAATGTAGTCTAGTGCCTCCTTGAGCCATAGTAGTCCGCCACAGCCCGGTTCACCGGAGTCCTGCTAGCCCAGCACTACTGCTCTGGACACTTGACTGGCCGGCATGTGTTTCATATCGTTCCTCTGTCTGTCCCTTCGGGGAAATGTCACGCGGTGACATCCGGAGTCCTGCCTAGCCTGCAACAGCCCGGGTTCCCGGAGTCCTGTTAGCCCAGTGCTACAGCCCGGATTCACACGCTGCTGACCGACACGTTCGATGTTGATTCATGTATGCCTGTTCCCATACGTTAGTGCCGCTTTGGGTTCAGGACTAGCCATGTCGGCCCGGGTTCTCTGTCATATGGATGCTAGCGACATTGTCATATACGTGAGCCAAAAGGCGCAGACGGTCCCGGGCCATGGTAAGGCGACACCCGTGGGAGTACCGTGCGTGAGGCCGCAATGTGATATGAGGTGTTACAGGCTAGATCGGTGTGACTTAGAATCGGGGTCCTGACAGCGCGGCTCATTTACTGGGTGGACTCGGGTCGCAGTCTTCAAGGCGTCCATGCCCCATGGTCACGGGGCGGGGAACGGCCGCCTCACCGTCCCTTCGATCCTGCTCGCTCGCCACACGTCCTCCATGCAAGTGGCAGGTGATGGAGGCGGGAAACCGGGCCGTCGCTGATTGGGGCAGCCGGTTGGTCCTGACTCCCTACGCCTCCGATGGCTAGATTGGCTGAGTGGGGCAGCCGAGTCTCGACCCCGCCCCTTTATAAGGAGGGGGAGGGAGGGCGTCATCCCACATTCCTTCAGTATCCATCCTCCTTCACCTTTGCTTCTTTCTTCCACCTGCCATGGCGAGAGGAGGTCCTAGGCCTTCGACGGTGGCGGCGAGGGTCACTGCTCGTCAGTGCGTCCCTCCTTCCCATGAGCCGGCGGCGGCGGAGCCAGCCACGAGAGGAGGGGGAGGGGGCGTGGCCGAGGTCGCCGCGGCGGTCGGGGGAGAAGGGGACGAGGTGGCGCGGCGGCCATGCCTCCGCCAGCGGTGCCTCCCATGATGCAGGGTCACGTCGGGGACCAGCCCCGCGAGTTCTTCATGAGGCTGCGCCGGCCACCATGTCGTCGTCTCCGTCTCCCCAACCCCTTCGCTCAGGAGATGGAGCTCGATCCGCCCCAAACCCGCAGATAGCACATGAGGGGCTATGGGACCGGCGGCACGCGGGTCGACGTCGACTTCCCCGCTCCGCATGTTATGTATCTCCGTCGCGGATTGAAGACATTTGCCCGCATCCATAGCCTGACGGTGGGGCTCGTCCTCTACTTCAAGTTAATGGAGGGCAGCCTGCTCTCCGTCAAGGTCTTCGGAGATCTTGGAACTCGCCTGAAGTGCTGCGTGGAGACCTCCTCTGACGATGAAGATTCCTCCTCAAGCGGGAGTGACGAGGAGGATAGCGACAGCGACGACGAGAGAGTCGAGCGGCAGGATGCCGACTCCGACTTCGACTGACCACGCCGCCCCTCCCTCGGCCACGCGCCCAGCCGAGGGCCTTCCTCGCCAAGCTCTCCATCGGGGCGCTCCCCGCCGTCTCCTTGGGCGGCTGGCGTAGGAGGGTCAGAGAAGGCGAAGAAGGCGGGTGGCGGCCGTCAAGTCGGAGTACGCGGGCACCGACACCTTCGTCGTGTATTGCCGGCCCGCTGCCTGGTCTTCTAGCTCCTTTCCTGGCACCAAGATGTTCTCTTGGTGCCTTGTGCTACTCGCACCTCGCCTAGGCGCCCCTTTTGCCCTCCCGCTGTCTTGTTCCACCTTCTGAGGAGAGGGACGAGAAAGGGATTACGGGCACCTTATCTCTTTTTAGTTTGTAAGCCTGCGGGCACTTCTTAATTTTAAGACTTGTAACCCCCCCTTGCTCATGTTTTTAATTCCGTATGAACTGTACCTGTATGGGATGTTTTTAATGAAAAGGGTGTTTTCCGGGTTCTTTGTGCATGTGCGAGGCCCATGCCAAGGATGAATCCTTGTTATTTTTAAGATAAACATTGTTGCCCGGCAACAGGCCTTGCCGTTTCCCTACTCCAGTCGACCATTCTCGCGCTCTTGCCGGAGGCAGGGGCGAAGTAGGGTTAGGCCCCTCGTTCATCTCCTCGCCACCGCGACTACTACCAAATTCCGACCCAGGAGGTAGCTCTTGGGTAAAGGAATGGGGGAGCACGGTGGTTTTAAGAACATAAACGAGGTTTCACATGTCCCAGTTCTATACGGAAACGCATAACAGGGGGATGAAAAGACTTATCTGAATCCGCAGCCCCCGGCAACCTTGGCTTGCCATGGTTGGATCCTTGTATCTTCAGCCCCCGGCAGTCTTGGCCTGGTAGGGCCGGAGCGCCGGTTCGTTCTCTTTTTTCCCAAGCGGCTCATCAGAAGTGTCCGTGTGCCCTGCGAACCAAAGAGAACAGAAAGACGCACACTCAACCTCTAGGCTAGGGGTTAGTCGCCGCTAAGCACTATCAACCCTAACCGAGGGAGAGACTTCACCTAGCATGCATGCTATAACTTAGGGCGCCAACGCTTCATTTATTTATGCTCAGGGTCTGTGCCTGGCTTTGTACAGAGGGTTACATGCCTTGCCGGCAAAGCTTGTACAAAAGGTGGCTTGCCGGGAAGCCCGGCAAGCCGCGCCTTATGGGTAAAACTTGCAAAGATACTCGATGTTCTAGGAGTTGCTCACTGGGACAGCATCTTCGGTCTCCAGGCGGACTGCACCGGGCCTGGTGACCCGTATTACCCGATAAGTGCCTTCCCACTTCGGCGTCAACTTGTTGGAATTCTTGGCCGACTGAACGCGCCGAAGAACAAGGTCGCCTTACTCAAAGCTTCGGGCATGACCCTTGTGGTTATGGTAGCGGCGCAAGGCTTGCTGGTAGTGTGCTGCTCTCACAGCCGCCCGAAGACGATCTTCCTCAAGGAGCATTGCATCATCTTGCCGCAACTGCTCTTGCTCAAGTTCGTCATAAGCGAGCACTCGAGGTGACCCGTATATGAGTTCTGTGGGGAGAACTGCTTCTGCCCCATATACTAGGGCAAAGGTGTCTGGCCGGTGGCTCGATTTGGCATCGTCCTGATCAACCAGAGAACCGTCGGCAACTCATCAATGCAGCGCCTTCCGCTCTTGTGCAGCCTGTCAAAAGTCTTCATTCTCAGGCCTCGCAACACTTCAGCATTTGCCCTCTCTGCTTGGCCGTTGCTCCGGGGGTGTACCACGGAAGCAAAAGAGACCTTGCTGCCGAGGTCTTGGATGTACTGCATGAAGGTGTGGCTTGTGAACTGCGTGCCGTTGTCGGTGATGACCCTATTTGGTACACCAAAACGGTAGACCAGCCCCTTGAAGAACTTGACGGCTGACTGTGCTGTAACTTTCTCACTGCCTCCACCTCCGGCCACTTTGTGAACTTGTCGATTGCAATGTACAAGTACTCAAAGCCCGCGATAGCGCGAGGGAAAGGGCCCAGTATGTCGAGCCCCCAGACCAAAAATGGCCAGGAGAGAGGGATTGTTTGAAGGGCTTGAGCTGGTTGACGAAGCTCCTTCGAATGGAACTAGCACGCTTCACACCTGGTTACTAGTGTCGTTGCATCCTGGAGGGCGGTGGGCTAGAAGAAGCCTTGCCGGAATGCCTTGCCGACAAGGGCCCTCGATCCTATGTGGGAGCCACATATGCCTCTATGTATCTCTGCCAACAACTCCAGTCCTTCCTCCCGAGGGATGCACTTTAATTTCACACCGTTCGGTCTTTTTCTGTACAGGACGTCATCGACGAACCGGTACAAGGCAGACCGACGGGCTACTTTTTCCGCTTCATCCTGCTCCTCAGGAAGTTCCCCTGTCTGGAGGAAACGGACGGTATACTGTGCCCATGCCGGAGCCCGGGGCTCGACGGCAAGGGCCAAAGGCATCTCTTCCGCCATGGGGGCAGCCGTCTCTACGGCCAGGGCTTGGCGCCATGCCGGAGCCAGCCTCCCCTCGGCAGGCTCAGAATCCGCGACAACAACCTTGCCGGCGGCCCCTAGGGGCTCGGCGGGAAAGTATTTGCCGGGGCCTGACTTCCTCCGCTTGTTCTGTTCCGTTGATGGTTCGACGGATGGTTGAGTTAACCGAAGCAAAAGGTACCTGGTTCCACAGGTAGCTTGAATGCAGCGCACTTTGACAGGTAGTCAGCGATGTCGTTCTCCGCTCGGGGAACATGCTCCGCTTGTATACCATCGAAGTGCTCCTCTAGCTTCCTCACCTCATCAATGTAGGCCTCCATCAAGGGACTCTAATAGTCTTTGTTGACTTGTCTGACGAAAAGCTGCAAATCACCCCTGACGATGAGCTTCTTCACCCCGAGGTCTGCCGCGATCCTGAGATCGGCAAGCAGCCCCTTGTACTCAGCAGTGTTGTTTGTGGACATCTCCTTGGGAAAGTGCATCTGGATCACGTACTTGAGGTGCTCTCCGGTGGGTGCGACAAGAAGCACACCGGCACCGGCGCCTTGCAACGAGAAGGCCCCATCAAAGTACATGATCCAGTCTCGGCTTGCTTCCTTGCCGGGGAGAGCGGTCTCCTGGATTTCTTTGTCAGGCGTTGAGGTCCATTCTGCAATGAACTCTGCCAAGACTCTGCTCTGGATTGTCGAGGTACTTTCAAACTTCAACCCAAAGCTTGACAACTCCAAGGCCTACTCCACAATCCTTCCGGTTGCATCTGGGTTGTGTAGTATCCGTTGCAACGGGAGGCGGGTGACGACAGTGATCTCGCGGGCTTGGAAGTAATGACACAGCTTCCTTGAGGCCATAAGGAGGCCGAAGAGCAATTTCTGCACACCGGGGTACCTTGACTTAGCCCCCTGCAAGAGGGAGCTGACAAAGTAAACCGGGTGCTGCATCTTCTTCTTCTTCTGCACCACTTCACTTGGCTGCGCGGGCCCTGCCCTGATGGTGTCATACTCTGCCGGGGGCCTTGCCTCGTCGGCACCAGGCCCTGCTGGGGGAATTTCTGACGTGGCATCCGCCAGTCCTACCGTTGCCACTGCCTCTTCGTCGACTTCCCTCTGCGCCACCAGAGCGGCACTGACCACTTCATCCGTCGCTGCCAAGTACAGCAGCAACGTCTCTTGCGGTTTAGGCGCCACCAGTACTGGTGTAGAAGAGAGGTACTTCTTCAGATCCTGCGGTGCTGCTTCGGCCTCCAGGGTCCACTCCATGGGGCCCGCCTTTTTCAAAATCTTGAAAAAGGGAAGGGCGCGCTCGGCAGACTTGGAGATGAATCGACTCATGGCGGCAACGCAGCCGGTGAGCCGACACACATCCTTGATCCGCTTGGGCGCCTCAATCTGCTCAATAGCCTCGATCTTGTCTGGGTTTGCCTCAATCCCGCGCTGCGACACAAAGAACCCGAGAAGTTTGCCGGACAGAACGCCGAAGACACACTTCTCAGGGTTCAGCTTGAGGTTGATCTTGCGCAGTTTGGCAAACGTCTCTTCTAAGTCTTGTACAAGAGTTGCCCTGTCCTTGGTTTTGACCACTATATCATCCATGTAGGCTTCCGTATTTCTATGTAGCTGGGGTTCAAAACCAATCTGGACTGCCCTTGGAAATGTGGAACCAGCACTCTTCAACCCGAAAGGCATCCGTAAAAAGCAATAGGTACCACATGGGGTGATGAATGTTGTTTTGTCTTCGTCTTCTCTTGTCATGAAGATCTGGTGGTAGCCCGAGTAGGCGTCGAGGAATGATAACAGATCACACCCGGCCGTGGAGTCAACAATCTGGTCGATGCACGGCAACGGGAAGGGGTCCTTAGGACAAGCCTTATTGATATCTGTGTAATCAATGCACAGCCTCCACTTCCCGTTTGCCTTACGCACCACCACCGGATTGGCCAACCACGTCGGATGGAGCACTCCCCTTACCAAGCCTGCTGCTTCCAACTTTCTGATCTCCTCTGTGCTGAATTCCTGCCGTGCCAAAGCTTGCTTCCTGACCTTCTGCTTGACGGGTCGCGCATGGGGACAGACACCAAGATGGTGCTCAATCACTTCCCTAGGAACGTCGGGGATGTCAGATGCTTGCCATGCAAACACATCGACATTCGCCCGCAGGAAAGTGACAAGTGCGCCTTCCTATTTGCTGTCGAGGGTGGAGCTTAGGGTGAAAGCCCCTCCCGTGCCATCCTCCCTGACGGACACCCTCTTGGTCTCTCATGGCGCAGCTCTGGATTTCTTACTCTTGCCGGTGGAGCTCTCTGGCACGTCCTCGACGGTAGCACAACACTCCGAAGAGGTGCGCTTGCCGGAGTGGGTGTGAGAGGTCTTGTCGGTCTTCTTCTTCCCCCCCCCCCCGGGGCTTCAGCGGCAGGAGCAAGTGCCTTGGCGGCAGTTGCTGCAACTGCTTCCCGGTAGAGTAGGTCGGTGCAGATCAGCGCGTCCTTCTTGTCGGAGGGGACGGTGATGATGTTCGTCGGCCCAGGCATCTTCAGCGTGTTGTAGGCGTAGTGCGACGCTGCCATGAACTTGGCTAGTGTCGGGCGGCCGAGGATCCCGTTGTAGGGCAAGGGGATCTCGGCTACGTCGAAGACAATCCTCTCCGTCCTGTAGTTCAACTCGCCTCCAAATGTCACAGGCAATGTGACCTTCCCCTTAGGCTGGCTCCTTCCCGGGTTGACCCCTTGAAACGTGCCTGTTTCCTCGAGGTCTCCATCAGGAATTTGCAGCCTTTTGATCACAACGGGTGATATCAAGTTCAGATCGGCCCCGCCATCAACCAGCATCTTGTTCACCTTGAGGTTGCGTATCGTTGGTGAGACCAACAACGGCAAACACCCGACCGCATTTGTGCGGTTACGGTGGTCCTCGGCGTCGAAGATGAGGGGCGTGTTGGACCACTTCAGCGGCTCCGAGTGTCGAACGAGGGCTCCGCTGCTATGATCTCACGCGCCCACTGTTTGAGCTGGCAGTGAGAAGTATGCAGCAAGGCGCCACCATCGACGCACATGGCTTCTGTAGCCTTCTGAAACTCTTGCTCGGCGGACTCGTCATCCTCGTCATGATCATCGTCTTCTTGCTTCTGGTCGTGGCCCCGAGCAGGCCTCTCTTGCTGGTTGTCCTTGCCGCGGCGGCCTCCTTGGCTGCCATGCTTCTTGCGGATCCTTCGGCACCATCTTGGCCCTTCTCCTTGTCCCGCCTCTCATACTCGGTTTTTTGCTTATCAGCAAGCAGCTCGACTTGTCGGCAGTTCTGGAGGTCGTGGCCCTTGGTGCGATGGATCTTGCAATACTGCTTGTCGGAGCCCCCCGGCTTGTTGGCAGCCGCCAAGGCCCGGCAAGCGGCGCACCCGGCAATTTCCTTGCCGGGGTCATCTGCCTTAGCCTTCTCGGCAGCGCCGGTGCTGTCGGACCCCTCGACTGCAAGCATGGTCTTGCCCTTGCGTTTCCTGTTGCGACGCCGGCCCTTCTTCGTCGGGGTGGCGCTGTCTTCATCAGTAGAGTCGGTTTCCGCGCTGGCGTCCTCGCCGGGGTACTTCCTTCCCTCTTCAGCCCGGCTGCACCTATCGGCCAGAACATACAGTTCAGCCACATCCTTGACCTTGTTCATCGCCAGCTCTTCCCGCATCTTGCGGTTGTGCATGTTCTGATGGAACGCGCTAATCACGGCGGCGGGATGAACATCGGGGATGTTGTACTGCACCCGGCTGAACCTCTGGATGTACTTGCGCAGGGTTTCCCCTTCCTTCTGGGAATGATGTGCAAATCACTGGCATGGCCATGAGCTTGGTGGCCTCTGGTGAAGGCACCAACGAACTCATGGCACAGATCCGACCAAGAAGAAATGGAATCCGCCGGCAAGTGCATCAACCAAGACATGCATTGGGCTTCAGTGCCAACAGAAAGTAATTGGCAAGCACCTTGTCGTCGCGAGCCCCGACCGCTTGCGTCACGATGGTGTAGATGCTGAGGAACTCTGACGGATGGGTCTTGCCGTTGTACTTCTCGCTAACGTCGGGCTTGAACGTGTGGTGGGACGGCCACTGGAACTGCCGCAGCTCGTGGGTAAAGGCTGGGCAACCCACCTCGTAAGGTAGGCCTCCGGAGCCTCCCGGTGCCGGGTGGTCCATAGCGGGTCCCGCCCGCTTGTCTGACTAGTGGCGTGTATCACGCCGGCGCTCGATAGTGGTTCGAGCATCTTCGTGGGCTCGTTCTCGAAGAACTTGGCGCTGATCCCGATGGGTCCGTGGGTCGGACGATGCTATGGAAATGTTATCACAAGCGTCATCGCGACGGACCGACACCCGCGGTGGCTGGCGTGGAGGAGGAGAGTGCACCGTGGCCGCAGCACCCCCGGCCCCTCTACCGCCGGCATGCGGTGGTTTGACGGAGCGCCGGCCCGAGGGCCCCGCCGGTCGCGGATCATCTTTATTGGCGACGGTGACGAGGCTTCGGATGGTGGCTCTCCACTCGTCGAGCTTCTCCATAGTAGGAGGGAAGTCGAGGAGCAGCTACGCGCGCCAAAGCTTCCGCTGGCGTGGGTGGTGGAGACAACTGCGTGGACCGTGGTGTGCTTCGACTTCTAACCACGTTAGAAGGAGCTCCATCACGGCCCAGTGGCTGCGTGCCATTTTCGCCAGCACTTTAGCGGGCATGCCAGACTCCTTCGTCCTGCAGATGATGCACAGGACTCTTCCCACGGCGGTGTCCAGGGTCTCCAGCGTGGTGGCGCTGCTCGTCGCGCGCACCCTGGGAAGAGCGCGTTTTGGGCGACGGCGTAGGCGTCTTGGAGGTCGTTGCGCCGCCCGTGGGTTGTACAGCGACACTCCTGGAGGGCCCCACGCCGCCTGTGGGGGCCCCAGCCCCGTATTTGGATTTGGCGATGCGCGGCCCGTCGTCTGGCGCACGAACGACGCCGCTCACTAGGCTCTGACTACCAGAGCGATGCTGGTGCTCGCAGGACACGGCTCGGGTTCAGTCCGCGACCGGCCCGCTGCTCGTCCGCACCGGCACGGGCCGTTCGGCTCCCGACGAGCCGATCGTTGTGATCGTCTTCTTCTTGGGATCCATGGCGATGCAGAACCGCTAGGCTAACTACTAGATCAGATTCTCACGACTGCGCCCCCTACCTGGCGCGCCAAATATGTCGGTGAGAACGACACCTATGGGGTCACTGGGATCCCTTCTACGGTCGGCGGGGGCGGGGTCATGATATGAGCAGGTCTAGCAGGAAGCACACGGATCATTTACCCAGGTTCGGGCTGCGAGGATGCGTAAAACCCTAGTCCTGCTTTGGTGGATGTATTGAGTGTTCTTGAGCTTCTGAACTAGCTGCGGTGGCTGCGTAGTTCCAAAAAGCCGAATCCCCCTCCAGTATGCCATGGGCCTCCTTTTATAGTTGAAAGGGGCTGCCACAGTGGCACACAGGAGGTGGAAAGGCCTACAGTGCTGCGAGCTTATCTCCCGTATTACAGGACAAAACGCATTTAATACATCGCTTAGGTGTCCATTAGCTTTATCGGGGACGGGAACGAGGCCCGTCCCGTCCGTCGCCGCTCCTCCTCGCTTCGACACGCGCCCTGGCCAGCGATGCATGCAGCCACATGGAGGCAGGCAGGCAGCTGAGGTGGCGCGGTGGTAGGGTCTTCACGAAGATTTGCGTGCCACCACGCAGGTGCTTGCTGATTTGGCCTGGAAGCTGCATGTCGCCACGCAGGTGCCTGCCCAGGTGGTTGGGCTGGCAGCTGCATGTGAACGGCGGCGGAGTCTTGGTCGATGCGGGTTTGGCTGTGGCCCCGCTGATGTCCTCAGTAAGGGCCTTGCCGGGGGCCCGGCAAGGGTCTTGCCGTGGCGTTGCAGTTGTCCGCGGCAGGGCGCTTGCCGGGGGTCTCGTGGATTCCCTCGGCTGGGATTCCGCCGAGGGTCGCCGTCTTCTGGTCCTCATCTGATCTCACATGTTTATGATCTTGACAAACATCTTCGTGCCACCACAGAGGTGGCCCCCGAGCCTTGGTTCCAACGTAGTTGGTTGGGTCGGAACCCGTGGGCTCGAGGGTGGCTCGCTCTGTTGGTGTTGGGCAAGTTGCCTCGGCAAGGCTCTTGTCGGGGCTGCTGAGGCTGCCCCGGCAAGGATCTTGCCGGGGAACCTGCTTCGCCCCTCTGCTCTTCGGGTTCTTGGCCTTGGCGTTGTCTTTGTTTGTTTTGGGCTTCGGCTTCTCTCTGGCTCCCCCCCTCTGCCCTGCCTAGTGTGGCCGTGGCGCGAGGCTCCGACTTCCCGTGCACAAGTAAAGGGGTACAAAGGAGTGCCCCTACTTTCATACACCGACAAGGGAACAAGCCGGAAACGACCCCGTTATTCTTGCCCCGATCTGAATGATGACGCGGTGGAGGAACTCATTGATCGGTGCGACGTCATCACCTCGGCTAGCATGGCAGGTTCGTTCAAGACCATTCTCGACTCAACTAATAACGTCATTACAAGGAACCCAAGGGTTCAGGAGCGGTTTGATCTCCCCTATCTTCTTCGTCGTGACCTTGCTGACTGGCGCGGGACGAGGGAAGCCTCGCCTTGTGTAAGTTGATGGCGCTTGATAATGATACGTATGATGTTAAGATGCCATCGCTTGAGGGCAAGGTTTGGGCGGGCGCAAGTGGAGATTGAGTTTTTTATATTGGGTACAACTGCGAGTGGGCACTTGTGAATGTGGACACTCGTCACCGGGTTCCACTTCGAAAAATCTCAGATGACTGCCCAGAGGTTGAGTACACCGGTATTCTACGTGAGTTCAAATACGATCATGCTGACTGTCCTCTACGGAACATAGCGATTTGTCGAGTTCCTAACTGCTCTTGGGGTTATAGGAATGCTTATGTTGTCGCTATCTTTGACAAGCTTGTTGCCATCTTTCATGGTTCGACTCGATGGATATTGCTCGAAAATCAGTTTCTATACACAGATGAGTACTGCGATGCACTTCAATACGAGGGTCTTGTGTTTGCTGCCACCACTCGTTGCACTATTTTTGCATGGAATTCTCATGATTTCGGTACGTTTGTCTTCCACCGTAATTATAATTGTTTCATCCACATGTATGCGGGTTAGCTAGTTTCCCTTTACTAATTAACCTTCTTGTGTTTCCAAGGTCCTGTGAACATTCCACCACCTATACTTGAAAATTTTATTCACGAGCATGAGGACGAGCAGGACCCATATACTCAGTGGCGCCTGGCAACTTATTCCGATGGATCACCTCTTCCTGTCTGTGTACGGGGCACTGCTGTTGTTACTAAGGAAGAAAATGTTGTCTCGTATGGTCGCACTCTCCGGACCTATTCCAACATCCGTTGCAGGGTATTCGGGATGGATACTGGTGTACTAGCGACAAAACTATCCAATGATGGTGGAAGGCGATCCAGATGCTGTTGACACAACGTTACTACCATTTATGAGAAGCAACTTCATCTATACCTCGGACATTACTATGCTTCCCTACCATCCCAATATGTGTATTGAAATAGGCCGCTTCAGCCTGGATGATCGGTCATGCGTTGGTCTCGAGATTGACAGTCGCTGGCCCTTCCCAGAGAATCACTTTTGGTTCAAAGCAAGCGTTTCCAACGCCGACGAGTGGTTGAGCTGAAGTTCATTTCATCGCTTTGTTATTTGCTGTGTGAAAAAAACTTTACTAGAATGTTTTGTTGGAAATGATCTATAATCCAATGTGTATCCTCGTTGTCGTTGTGGGTTGATGACTTGTTGTATGTAATCAATGGTACATTTGCATACGCTTCCATGAACTCACGCCTGCTAGTGGTGTCCATATGAACAGTGCTAGTGATTTTAGTTGCAAAAATTAGATAGTGCTAGTGATTTGTAGCTGCATATTTTGACAAGTCGCAGTGTTACAAGGTTGACAAATGGCAATGTTAGTAGATAATCAAATGTCAATATTTCCAGTTTGAGAAATGGCAACATACCCAAAATGACAGATATGCAAATCTTACCCAATTGTTTGTACGTGGTTGCACACGGGTCATGCAAAACAACCGTTTGCGTTGAAGGGATGCAGAAATCCTGCTCGACACATTTTCCCTTGGCTTCCTGGGGAAGCTGTCGGTTTGCATACAGGTGTTCTAACTAAAACATTTGCGATGAGCGTTTTATATTTAGAAACCTTTGACGTTTTTTTTCAAAAGAAAATCGTTTGATAAGTCTGTACATTAAGAGAGAGAAACGCAAGTTCATTCAAACCATAACTTTCATTCGGTCACACTGCGAATTTATATTCATATGATCGAGAATTTGAGATACATTATTAAATCCCAAAAAACCTATTTCCAGCGGCGTGTCGCGCCGTCGTTGTCAGTGTCGTCCTCCGGGACACCGCTGTTGAAGTCTTCAAGGCAGCACAAAATGTTCTTCACTTGTAAATCGAACATCATGTCGTCGTGTGATCGATGGGTGGGGCGCGGGAGGACGGCAACTGGCGCCGCTGAGAGGTAGCGGTCGACGGCAGCGTCCCATGCCGCTGGGGGGTGAAGGAAATATGCCCTAGAGGCAATAATAAAGTTATTATTTATTTCCTAATTTCATGATAAATGTTTATTATTCATGCTAGAATTGTATTAACCGGAAACTTGATACATGTGTGAATACATAGACAAACATAGTGTCACTAGTATGCCTCTACTTGACTAGCTCGTTAATCAAAGATGGTTGAGTTTCCTAGCCATAGACATGAGTTGTCATTTGATTAATGGGATCACATCGTAGGAGAATGATATGATTGACTTGACCCATTCCGTTAGCTTAGCACTTGATCGTTTAGTATGATGCTATTGCTTTCTTCATGACTTATACATGTTCCTATGACTATGAGATTATGCAACTCCCGTTTACCGGAGGAACACTTTGTGTGCTACCAAATGTCACAACGTAACTGGGTGATTATAAAGATGCTCTACAGGTATCTCCGAAGGTACTTGTTGGGTTGGCGTATTTCGAGATTAGGATTTGTCACTCTGATTCTCGAAGAGGTATCTCTGGGCCCACTTGGTAATGCACATCACTTAAGCCTTGCAAGCATTGCAACTAATGAGTTAGTTGCGGATGATGTATTACAGAACGAGTAAAGAGACTTGCCGGTAACGAGATTGAACTAGGTATTGAGATACCGACGATCGAATCTCGGGCAAGTAACATACCGATGACAAAGGGAACAACGTATGTTGTTATGCGGTCTGACCGATAAAGATCTTCGTAGAATATGTGGGAGCCAATATGAGCATCCAGGTTCCGTTATTGGTTATTGACCGGAGACGTGTCTCGGTCATGTCTACATAGTTCTCGAACCCGTATGGTCCGCATGCTTAAAGTTTCGATGACAGTTATATTATGAGTTTATATGTTTTGATGTACTGAAGGTTGTTTGGAGTCCCGTATGTGATCAAGGACATGACGAGGAGTCTCAAAATGGTCGAGACATGAAGATTGATATATTGGAAGCCTATATTTGGATATCGAAAGTGTTCCGGGTAAAATCGGGATTTTACCAGAGTACCGGGGGTTACCGGAACCCCCCTGGGGGATTAATGGGCCTACATGGGCCTTAGTGGAAATAGAAGGCAGCAAGGGGAGTGTGCGGCGCCCCCCCCCCAAGGCCCAAACCGAATTGGTTTAGGGCAAGGGGCCAGCCCCCTCTTTCCTTCTCCTCCTGTCCCTTTCCTTCCCCCTCTCCTACTCCTACTAGGGATAGGAGGAGTCCTACTCCTAGTGGGAGTAGGACTCCCCCTTGGCGCGCCTCTCCCTGGCCGGCCGTCTCCTCCCCTTGCTCCTTTATATACGAGGGCAGGGGAGCACCCTAGAGAGACAACAATTGATCGTTTGATCTTTTAGCCGTGTGCTTAGGCGAAGCCCTGCGTCGGTAGAACATCATCATCGTCACCACGCCGTCGTGGTGATGAAACTCTCCCTCAAAACTCGGCTGGATCGGAGTTCGAGGGACATCATCGGGCTGAACGTGTGCTGAACTCGGAGGTGCCGTGCATTCGGTACTTGGTCGGTCGGATCGTGAAGACGTACGACTACATCAACCGCGTTGTGCTAATGCTTCCGCTTTCGGTCTACGAGGGTACGTGGACAACACTCTCCCCTCTCGTTGCTATGCATCACCATGATCTTGCGTGTGCGTAGGAAATTTTTTGAAATTACTACGTTACCCATGAGTGGCATCCGAGCCTGGTTTTATGCGTTGATGTTATATGCACGAGTAGAACACAAGTGAGTTGTGGGCGATACAAGTCATACTGCTTACCAGCATGTCATACTTTGGTTCGGCGGTATTGTTGGCTGAAGCGGCCCGGACCAACATTATGCGTACGCTTACGCGAGACTGGTTCTACCGACGTGCTTTGCACACAGGTTGCTGGCGGGTGTCAGTTTCTCCAACTTTAGTTGAACTGAGTGTGGCTACGCTCGGTCCTTGCGAAGGTTAAAACAGCACCAACTTGACAAACTATCGTTGTGGTTTTGATGCGTAGGTAAGAACGGTTCTTGCTCAGCCCGTAGCAGCCACGTAAAACTTGCAACAACAAAGTAGAGGACGTCTAACTTGTTTTTGCAGGGCATGTTGTGATGTGATATGGTGAAGACATGATGCTATATTTTGTTTTATGAGATGATCATGTTTTGTTGAAGTTATCGGCAACTGGCAGAAGCCTTATGGTTGTCTCTTTATTGCATAAGATGCAAGTGCCAAATAATTGCTTTACTTTATCGCTATGTGATAGCAATAGTTGCAAGAGCAATAGTTGGGGAGACGACCATGTGACGACACATTGATATAGATCAAGATGATGGAGATCATGGTGTCATGCCGGTGACGATGGAGATCATGACGATGCTATGGAGATGGAGATCAAAGGCACAAGATGATGATGGCCATATCATGTCACATATTATGATTGCATGTGATGTTTATCTTTTATACATCTTATTTTGCTTAATTCGGCGGTAGCTTTATAAGATGATCTCTCAGTAAATTATCAAGTTATAAGTGTTCTCCCTGAGTATGCACCGTTGCGAAAGTTCTTCGTGCTGAGACACCACGTGATGATCGGGTGTGATAGGCTCTACGTTCAAATACAGCGGGTGCAAAACAGTTGCACACGCGGAATACTCAGGTTAAACTTGACGAGCCTAGCATATAACAGATATGGCCTCGTATCACTGAGACCAAAATGTCGAGCGTGAATCATATAGTAGATATGATCAACATTGTGATGTTCACCATTGAAACTACTCCATCTCACGTGATGATCGGACATGGTTTAGTTGATTTGGATCACGCGATCACTTAGAGGATTAGAGGTATGTCTATCTAAGTGGGAGTTCTTAAGTAATATGATTAACGGAACTTAATATATCATGAACTTAGTCCTGGTAGTATTAGCATATCTATGTTGTCGATCAATAGCTCGCGTTGTTGCTTCCCTATGTTTTATGGATGTTCCTAGAGAAAACTAAGTTGAAAGATGATAGTAGCAATGATGCGGACTGGGTCCGTGATCTGAGGTTTATCCTCACTGCTGCACAGAAGAATTATGTCCTTGATGCACCGCTAGGTGACAGACCTATTGCAGGAGCAAATGCAGACGTTATGAACATTTGGCTAGCTCAATATGATGACTACTTGATAGTTTAGTGCACCATGCTTAACGGCTTAGAATCGGGACATCAAAGACGTTTTGAACGTCATGGACCATATGAGATGTTCCAGGAGTTGAAGTTAATATTTCAAGCAAATACCCGAGTTGAGAGATATGAAGTCTCCAACAAGTTCTATAGCTAAAAGATGGAGGAGAATAGCTCAAGCAGTGAGCATGTGCTCAGATTGTCTGGGTACTACAATCGCTTGAATCAAGTGGGAGTTAATCTTCCAGATAAAATAGTGATTGACAGAATTCTCTAGTCACCATCACCAAGTTAGCAGAACTTCGTGATGAACTATAATATGCAAGGGATGACGAAAGTAATTCCCAAGCTCTTCGTGATGCTGAAATCGACGAAGGTAGAAATCAACAAAAACATCAAGTGTTGATGGTTAACAAGACCACTAGTTTCAAGAAAAGGGCAAAGGGAAGAAGGGGAACTTCAAGAAGAACGGCAAGCAAGTTGCTGCTCAAGTGAAGAAGCCCAAGTCTGGACCTAAGCCTGAGACTGAGTGCTTCTACTGCAAAGGGACTGGTCACTGAAAGCGGAACTGCCCCAAGTATTTGGTAGATAAGAAGGATGGCAAAGTGAACAAAGCTATATTTGATATACATGTTATTGATGTGTACTTTACTAGTGTTTATAGCAACCTCTCGGTATTTGATACTGGTTCAGTTGCTAACAGTAGTAACTCGAAACGGGAGTTGCAGAATGAACAGAAACTAGTTAAGGGTGAAGTGACGATGTGTGTTGGAAGTAGTTCCAAGACTGATATAATCATCATTGCACACTCCCTATACTTTCGGGATTAGTGTTGAACCTAAATAAGTGTTATTTGGTGTTTGCGTTGAGCATGAATATGATTTGATCATGTTTATTGCAATATGGTTATTCGTTTAAGTTAGAGAATAATTGTTGTTCTGTTTACATGAATAAAACCTTATATGGTTACACACCCAATGAAAATGGTTCGTTGGATCTCGATCGTGGTGATACACATATTCATAATATTGAAGCCAAAAGATGCAAAGTTAATAATGATAGTGCAACCTATTTGTGGCACTGCCGTTTAGGTCATATTGGTGTAAAGCGCATGAAGAAACTCCATGCTGATGGGCTTTTAGAATCACTTGATTACGAATCACTTCATGCTTGCGAACCATGCCTCTTGGGCAAGATGACTAAAACGCCGTTCTCCGGAACAATGGAGCGAGCAACAGATTTGTTGGAAATCATACATACTGATGTATGTGGTCCGATGAATATTGAGGCTCGCGGCAGGTATCGTTATTTTCAGACCTTCACAGATGATTTGAGCAGATATGGGTATATCTACTTGATGAAACATAAAGTCTGAAACATTTGAAAAATTCATATAATTTCAGAGTGAAGTAGAAAATCATCATAACAAGAAAATAAAGTTTCTACGATCTGATCGTGGAGGAGAATATTTGAGTTACGAGTTTGGCCTTCAGTTAAAACAATGTGAAATAGTTTCACTACTCACGCCACCTGGAACACCATAGTGTAATGGTGTGTCCGAACGTCGTAACCATACTTTATTAGATATGGTGCGATCTTGTCACGACCGGTTTTTCAATAAAATAATTATTGAGAGACCAATCCCTTTTACGGACCAGCGAGGAAGAATTCCTTCTCACTGGTAGACAATATCTTGGTCACAGAAGAAAAATACCAGGAGTACTAAATATAATACAAGGTTGAGCAGAGACTGCCCAACAATTTATTACATGCACGCCGCTAAACAAGCCGGCGGATAGGGTGGCAAACTACTAACTCACGATAATAACGGTGGTGGAAATATCATCGCGAAGCGAGTGATATGATTCCAGAAGACTGCAACTCTTCGAGCGTCGGAGTGAGGCTCGAGAAGACTTATTGCGGGTGGCGGAAGCGTATACAATACAAGTGACCAATATCCGGGATCGCGCAGGACTGACTGGGACTCCTCTAGGCATCGGACGCGCTATCAAACTCTTCATCCAAGAGATCGCCTTCGTCAACATCTGGCCAAATCAACAAGCCAGGTGAGTACTATGAAAGTACTCGCAAGGCAGTTCAGACATAAGACATAACAAATGCAAACATGAAGCATATGAACAAGTTAACCCGTGCGTTCAGACATAGAGATAATAAATACTGGGGGCCAAGCGAGGGTCTGAATGACGCCTCGAGCGGAAACTACAAAATAGTAATACTGGTGCCAAACGAGTGTCTGAAAGACTCCTCGAGCGGAAAATGCGGAATAATAATACAGGTGCCAAACGAGTGTCTGAAAGACTCCTCGAGCGGAATATACGGAATAATAATACAGGTGCCAAACGAGTGTCTGAAAGACTCCTTGAGCGGAAAATGCGGAATAATAATGCGGGTGCCAAACGAGTGTCTGAAAGACTCCTCGAGAGGAAAATGCAGAATAATAATGCCACAGTCGGGCGTCGAGGCGACACCACATAAAGGGCTGGCAACAGAAAATAAAGACAGTGCATGCCACAGTCGGACGTCTGTGCGACATCACATAAAGGGCTTATATTTAAAGTAAGAAACAAGTACACGCCACAGTCGGACGTCTGCGCGACGTCACATAAAGGGCTTATATCACAGCTCAATAATACAATCGTTCGGGAACATAAATTATCACAAGCATGCGACAAATATAAAGTTAGTCCATCCACAGGAATAACAATAAAACTGGATTTACCACTTGAGCTTGTTCACCGGGGAGAAGTTTTTCACACGGATAGATATGGATATAGTGTTTACACTACTTGATCATGGATACGATGATTTGGAAAGAATTGACTCTGCAGAGTTTGTACTTCACCACAGCCAACGGATTTCAGTAGTCACGGGGACTAGTTCCGTCTACGGTGTTTTGGAAGAAACACGTCTAACCAGTACACACCCAATTCAACCATCCGAAGCCAAGGATCACCCTCGGCAACATTCAAGAAAAACCTTGAGACGGGGAGGCTACAACCTCGCGTAGCATGGGATCAAATTTCTATACGCGCGCTCTAAAGGGGTGCCCCCCCTCTCGGTCCCAACCGGAAACACCCATGCCCCCTGACCGGATGACTGGCTTTAATCCTAGGCCAAGGTACCATCATCCCGGCCTCTCTGTTTGGTGTGTACACGGAAAGAGGTTACCAACTTACTAAACCGCATCCTGGCAATGAGACATGTGGTAGCACGGAAGGGGGAAAGAACGATAACGTGGCTCCAACCATGTTAACGTCGGAGAAAGTCGGATGACGCAAGGCTGGTATGGTACAACAGTACCACCTTGCTGCCCTTCATGTCACCACATGATTATTTGGCCATCTCTCATCAGAGATCATCGCAACATTGGAACATGCGGGAAAAGAACGATAACGTGGCTCCAACCACGTTAACGTCGAAAAAGTCGGATGACGCAAGGCTGGTATGCTACAACAGTACCACCTTGTTGCCCTTCATGTCACCACATGATTAGGCCATCTCTCATCAGAGATCATCGCGACTTTGGAACAACCGGGTCGTTGCCTTACAAGCAACGAGGCATTTACCAACACTCATATGCCATGCACAAACTCTCACGTGAACATGTAAAACACTTGTCATATCAAATGTTCAAAACATGCTTGCCTTGATCGGAGAAGTCGGAGTCTAGCTCGGCGAAGTTTGCGGCTCCGTCACCTCTCCCGGAACCTACGGCAATCACGAAACAGGCACTAACGTGAAAACCAACACATGCACAGAAACTTTTCCAAATATTTTTCAAATAAATCCCATAAAAACTAGACAACATTTGAAGATTGTCAGAAAAAGAATCACTCAAAAATTCCTTTTTATTAAAAAGTTATAAAGGTTTCTGTCCAGGGACTTATCTGTAATGAAACAGAAAAGTTTCAGGGTTTTAACTGAGAAAACAGAAAACGCTTCGGTTGGGAATGCGCAAGCGCAAAGGAGAAAACGTATTTGCCCGAAGGCGCCAACAGAAAACGGTTCGAAGGAGAATAGAATAGAGGCTGACAGGCGGGGTCCACCTGTCAGGTTCAAAAAGCTCGCCGGCGCCCGAAGACTGCGGTGGACGCCGGCGTCGAACCACGGCGAGTTAGGAGAAACGGAGGGTACCAAGAGCTTCAGCGTCTTCTTCCGCTTTGGTGGGTGGTGGACTCGTCCAACGGGGAGCACCACGTCGACGACGACACTATCTCCGGCGGACGGTGGCTCGGGTGAGGATGGGGAACTCCGGTGGAGGGCTGCAAACTACGAATTGAGGCGCGTGTCAGAACGAGGGATGCAAGGTGAAGCTACTGGCAAGAGAATGGGGGTGGGGAAGCACACACGGGGGCGAATCGGGCTGGATCCCGTGGCGGGTCGCGGCGGCCGGAGTCGAGGAACGAGACCTCCTCGGGGCTCTACCAGTGGCTAGGCTTGCTCTAGGGGGAGTGCAGGGATGGTGGGTGCTCGAGTTGAAGCTCGGGGCCTCTATTTATAGGCAGATCGACGGGGTGGCCGTGAACGGAGAATCTCCGGCGAGCGATTACGGCGGAGCAGTGGATTGGCAGGAGGTTTGAGTGGCCAGGCAGCATCAGTGGAGGTTACTGGAGTCGTTTCATAGCTAAACGGGGTCAGTCTTGGCGTAATGGTGTCGGTCCACGGTGAGGTGACCGCACGGGCTCAATGGCGGCAGAGAGCGCGCTCCGCGCCCTGCGGTTCACGACGAGAGCGGCAGCGCATTCGGGGGAGTGGAAGGCCACGCGGCGAGCTCCGGTGGTTTGGGCGGCGCTGGGTGGCGTCGTCGGCGCCGTGTCTCCCGCTGGCATCCGCAAAGCCGTCGCCGGCGTCGGTCACGGGGCGGCGCACCTTCTGCTGCTCGTCGCCGACGCCCACAAGGCGCCAAGCGTTCGTGCGGTGCAGGAACAAGAGGGCGGGGACGAGGAGCAAGGCGACGCGGTGGTACTGCCGAGATCGATGTCCTTCTCTGAAGAAGACGACAGCAAGCCACTGACTGAATCTCTGAATTTTCTGAACTTGATACAGACAGTGCACTGCAGGTGTTCGACAGGAGGATCTTGCAATGAGAAAAAATTTTCTGGAGCTGTAACTTGGTGAGGTGACCACTCAATGCACCCAGAGGCTGCCTGATTTTACTTGGAATTTTTGGAGAAGGTTTTGAATGAATTTCACCAAATTTGACAAATCTGGTCCAAACTTGCAGCAGGTGTAGTTTGAAAATTTTGAACTGAATACCAGTGGATCTTCATGGTTCTTGATTGAGGGTTCAAGGGACTAGGAGGGGAAAAAGGTTTGGGGGCAAAAATCAAGACAGAAAGTGGAGTTCCTTTGTAAATCTCCAAGTGCTAGAAAAGAAGGCAGAAATTTATTTGAATAGAATATAAATGGAAATAATCACATGGGGAGGTTCAACTTGCTGGATCTGATGCAGATCATGATCCAAAGGTGAGGAAAGGGTTAGGAGAGAGGATTTGCACTAAGGCCATGGCAAGAAGGAATTGTTGAAAGTGGCAAAGGATTTTCCAAAAGCCATAGTGCAAATTTCAAGGAGATTTTCAAAAGTCATTTCCCAAGTGAAAAATATGTTTTGTCTTGAGTCCAAATGAAAAGCAAGAACCTCCAAGACCAAAGACAGATCTTGGTTGAATCCAAATAAAACTTTTGCCATAAAGAAAAATATTTGAGAGTGAGAGTTCTCTTGACGAAAAATTTAAATCACTCCCCTCAAGTCAAATAAATATCTTTTAAAAAAATCCAAATAAAAAAAACATGGGTGTCACAACACCTACCCCCTTAGGAAAAATCTCGTCCTCGAGATTTCTGCTGATCCTGAAATAGATATGGATGTTCTGCCCGAAGGAAATCTTCCCTTTCCCATGTAGCTTCATCCTCAGTGTGGTTGCTCCACTGAACACTGAAAAACTTTGTCATTTTCTGACGGGTCCTCCATTCAGACTCTTCTAAAATCTTTACTGGCCTTTCTCTGTAGGTGAGATCTAGTTGCATATCAATGTCCTCATGAGGTACATGCTTTTCTGGGTTGCTCACACATTTTCTTAACTGTGAGACGTGGAACACGTCATGGACGTCTGACAGCTCCTTGGGGAGGTCTAGTTGGTAGGCTACCGTGCCTCTTCGTGCCTTTACACAAAATGGTCCAATGAATCTTGGGGCTAGCTTACCCTTTATTTTGAACCGTCGCAGACCCCTCATAGGAGATACTCGGAGGTATACGGAATCACCAGGTTCAAAGCTGACCTCACGGTGCTTCTGATCATAGTAGCTCTTTTGGCGGCTCTGTGCTGTCTTGAGTCTGTCCCGGATTTGTTTAACTTTCTCCTCGGCCTCTTTAAGCATGTCTGGGCCGAAGATACGGCTGTCACCTGTTTCTGACCAATTCAGTGGGGTACGACACCTCCGTCCGTACAATGCTTCAAAGGGTGCCATTTGCAAGCTGGCTTGGTAACTGTTGTTGTAAGCAAATTCGGCATACGGCAAACTCTCTTCCCAACTGGATCCATAGGTGAGCACACAGGCTCTTAGCATATCCTCTAGGATTTGGTTCACACGTTCCGTTTGTCCATCAGTCTGAGGGTGGTATGCTGTACTGAAGGCTAGTTGTGTGCCCAGAGCTTGTTGTAGGTGATCCCAAAATTTGGAGACGAATTGGGTGCCTCAGTCTGATATTATAGTCTTTGGTACTCCGTGCAAACAAACTATACGGGAGAGATAAAGTTTTGCCAGTCTTTGTGTGGAGTAGGTAGTCTTCACGGGAATGAAATGAGCAACCTTGGTTAGTCGGTCTGTGATAACCCATATGGCGTCATTCCCACGTTGTGATCGGGGTAATCCGACGATGAAATCCATTCCTATTTCATCCCACTTCCACTCCGGTATCCTGTTTGGCTGGAGTAGCCCTGCTGGCTTTTGATGCTCGGCCTTGATGCGCTGACATGAATCGCAACAAGCAATGAATGTGGCTATATCTCTTTTCATACCGTGCCACCAAAACCTTTCCTGAATGTCCTTGTACATTTTGGTTCCTCCAGGATGAATCGAGTATGGAGCGGTGTGGCTTTCCGTCAAGATCTGTTGCTTGAGTTCCCCAATGTTAGGCACGCAAAGTCTGTCTCGGTACCATAATGTTCCTTCACTGTCGGTGACGAACTCGGAAGTCTTACGAAGATTTATTTTCTTCTTTATGCCTTCGATGCTGGGATGTCCCTGTTGAGCCTTCTTAATTTGTTCCACCAGGGTGGGTTGTATCTCCAGGTTCGATACGGTGCCCTTGGAGACTAACATCATGTTGAGCCTAGCGAACTCTCGCTGAAACTCAGGCCTCAAGTTTTGCGGACCGTCATTGTCCGGGCTGGGGTTTCGACTAAGGGCATCGGCCACTACATTAGCTTTCCCTGGATGGTAGTGAATACCGACGTCATAGTCCTTGACCAGTTCCAACCAGCGTCGTTGGCGTAAATTCAGCTCTGGCTGTGTGAAAATATATTTGAGGCTCTTATGGTCCGTATATATTTCACAGCGATTTCCCAACAGAAAGTGCCTCCACTCCTTGAGTGCATGTATGACTGCTGCTAGCTCCAAGTCATGTGTTGGGTAATTTTCCTCATGTTTTTGCAGCTGCCTGGAGGCATATACGACAACTTTGCCATCCTGCATTAGCACGCATCCGAGACCTTTTCGGGACGCGTCACAATACACTTCAAAGCTCTTGTGTATGTCTGGCACAGTTAAGACTGGTGCGGTTGTCAACTTCTTCTTGAGTTCTTGGAAGCTCTGCTCGCATCCTTCCGTCCATACAAATTTCTTGTCCTTCTTGAGTAACTGGGTTATAGGTTTCACCACAGTGGAGGACCCTTCAATAAATCTTCTGTAATACCGGCCATTCCCAGGAAACTCCGCACATCAGTAACATTGGCGGGCGGCTTCCAGTCCAGTATGGCCTTGACTTTTTCTGGGTCTATGGCCACGCCTTCTTGGTTGAGTATATGGCCCAAGAAGCCAACTTGTCTTAGCCAAAATTCACACTTGCTAAATTTGGCGTACAACTGATGTTTCCTCAATTCTCCCAAAACAATTCTGAGGTGCTCAGCATGCTCTTCTGGTGTCCTTGAGTAAACCAGAATGTCGTCAATGAATACCACCACAAATTTTTCCATGAATTTCATGAACACTTTGTTCATGAGGTGGACGAAATATGCGGGGGCGTTCGTTAGTCCAAAAGGCATCACTGTGAACTCGTATAACCCATATCTGGAAGTGAAAGCTGTCTTGGGGATATCTTCCGTCCGTACCTTCAATTGGTGATATCCCGATCTCAAATCAATTTTTGAGAATACCTTGGCCTGTGCGAGCTGGTCAAACAAATCATTTATTCGTGGCATCGGATATTTTTTTTGATGGTGACCATATTGAGGGCTCGATAGTCTATGCACAGCCTCAGTGTCCCATATTTCTTTTTGGCGAACAACACAGGCGAACCCCAAGGTGAGGAGCTGGCTCAAATAAATCCTTTGTCCAACAATTCCTTTATCTGCTTCTTCAACTCCACCAATTCTGAGGGTGCCATTCTATACGGCTTCTTATAGATGGGAGCGGTGCCAGGTGCTAGTTCAATGCTGAATTCTATCTCTCGGTCTGGTGGCATGCCTGGTAGTTCTTCAGGGAATACATCAGAAAACTCGCATACCACTGGAACTTTTCTCGGTTCTGCAATGTCCATTTTGTTCAGTTTTGGTTTCTGTGATCGTGGCCTTTCTTGAGCGGAAACTCTTATAGTCTTGCCGTGATGGTGAGTGAGAATCATTGTCCGATTGAAACAGTCGATGAATCCTTTGTTGGTGGTCAACCAGTCCATCCTTAAAATGACATCCAGTCCTTTACTTTCCAACACGATGATATTCGCGTGGAATTGTAGTCCTTCGAACTCAATGACCACTCCTTGGCAGTAACCCTGAGCAATTTGTTTATTTCCGGGGGACTTGATGATCATAGATTTTTCCAAGGGAAGTATCGGAAAACCGTGTTGCGAAACAAAACTCTTCGAAACGAACGAATGGGAAGCTCCAGAATCAAACAAAACCGTGGCAGGTACTGTGTTGACAGGGAACGTACCGAGCACGATGTCTGGGGCATTCTGCGCTTCTTCCCTGGTCACATGGTTCAGGTGACCCTTCCTGTGGTTGTTGCTGGGGTTGAAGTTGTTGCGCTTGGGGGCTGGATTGTTTCCACCATTGTTCGGCTTGGGTGCCGAGTCTCTTGGCTTCGGGCACTGTTTAGCATAATGCCCTTGTTGACCACAAGCATAGCAGGTGACCCCTGGACGGTATGTGAACTCCTTGTCCCTGGCATGAAACTGTCCGACGGGCCTTGGCTCAGTAGTCGTGGATCTCCTTGTGTCTGTCCTTGGGACCTCAGTCTTGCCTCGGTTGCTGCGGGCAAGAGTCGTCTTGTCCCTCTTCCGCTTACGGATATCTTCCAGACTACGGCGCTCATTCTCCAAGGTGATGGCCTTGTCCACCAGCGTCTTAAAATCCGGAAAGGTGTGCACAATCAGTTGGCATCTCAGTGCTGGTGCCAGGCCGTCCAGGAATTTTTCCATCTTCTTGCTTTCTGTCATGTGCTCGTCGTAGGCATAACGAGACAGCTGGGTGAACTGACCATTGTACTCTGTCACTGACATGCCTCTCTGCTTCAGGTCATCGAACTCTCTCTTCTTGATCTTTAGGATGCTCCTGGGGATGTGTGCCCCACGGAAGCCTTCCTTGAACTCTTCCCAGGTGATGTTGTGTTCCCTGGGATGCATGTGTAGGAAGTTTTCCCACCATGCTGCGGCTGCTCCAGTAAGGTAGTGTGGTGCATAAAGCACCTTCTCATGATCTGAGCACTAAGCAATAATCAGTTTCCTTTCAATCTCACGAAGCCAATCATCGGCTTCCAGCGGCCTATCGGTGTGAGCAAAAGTTGAGGGGCGAGTCTTCTGTAACTCGGATAACTTGGAATGTGGTTGATAGGGTTCACGGTGGTTTCCCATATTGATGACATGGTTCATCATCTCTTGGTGCTGTTGCTGGCTTTGCTCGAAGAGACGGCATACTTGAGACAGTGCTGCTTCGCTGTCTTGTTGGCTGAACTGACCCTGAGTGAAATTGTTGCTGGTCTGTGTCCCGTAAACCTCTTCTGGCTGATTGGGCATGGAGCGAGTCCACGGGCGAGACATTTTTCCAGACTGGGGTATTATTTGCAAAACCCATGAGAAAAACTGTGTAGCACAAGAAAAATCTCGCAAAGGCAATAATCAAAAGGCTTCAAGGTTTTCAAAGAAACATAAATGATTTTTTATGGAGAAGAAGTGCTTAACATAAATCTTACATGCGAAAAGCAAACACAAGATACAGCACTCAGGATGCGCATACACAATCCTGACATGTTATTAAAAACTAGCGTACTACTCCGGAAGGCAGCAAACACACCAATACAAACTAGCGTACAGATAAAACAACACACCATACAGGCAGGCATAACACGCGGCTACTCGGTGCTCTCAGTCGGAGATGGTGAAGATCTCCTTCCCCTTGCCGATGGCAAGGCTCAGCGGTCTAGGAGAGGCAACCTCCACCTCCTCTCTAGCTGGCTCCTGGCGCGTGACGCTGCGCTGCGGTGATGGTGCGGGGGCGACTGGTGGTAGAGCGTGTGCGGCAGGTGGTGTGGCTCTGACTGGAGTAGGAGCGATGACTCGGTCGAACTCCTCAGTGGTAGGCAGACGGCGAGCAGTGGCCAAAACGGCCGGTGCATAAGAGGCTGAAGACGAGACGAATGTCAGGGGCGGCGCCGTGTTGATAAGTTCCTTCCTGCTGGCAGGACCGCCCCGGACTAAGTCCATGCGGGCAGCCACAAGATCATCTACAAGGTTGTCGAAAGACTCCTCCAGAGCCTTGAGATACTCCACAACCATCTCGATGGCTTCATCTCGTTCTCCCCGATGGCAGGCAAACGCATAGTGGCTGGTGTAAGGCACATGGCATGGGAGGTAGCGGTAGCGACGAGTCTTCATCATAGGAAGGATGTCCCGAAGGCGAGCTATCGCCTCACGGGCAGCCATCTGCATGGCATGCCTCTCCGTAGGCATGGCCCTTCCCACAAAACAGAAGTGGCGAGCAGCAGAACGTCCTCCCTTGAACTGCACCACAGCTTGGTGCATAGACACGTCGTCACTGAGCTTGTGCTGGTAGAGTGTGAACTCCGGGCGAGCTGCTGGCCCGATCGCGAGCTTGGTGATGGAGACGAGGAGCTTGACAAACCCCTAGGGCACGTTGGTGAACACTCGATTTTCACAGCTGCTGCCAGCCATCTACAAAAGTAGGCAAAAATTCTGAGTAGTCATGTCATAAATTTATGATGACCAACAGAAAATAGCTACAATTGCAAAATGCTGAAAAAGCACAAAAACGCTAATAACCGATTAGCGATCGCACCTAGTGGCTTCCTACAGTCAGCCTGGCTCTGATACCAAGCTTGTCACGACCGGTTTTTCAATAAAATAATTATTGAGAGACCAATCCCTTTTACGGACCAGCGAGGAAGAATTCCTTCTCACTGGTAGACAGTATCTTGGTCACAGAAGAAAAATACCAGGAGTACTAAATATAATACAAGGTTGAGCAGAGACTGCCCAACAATTTATTACATGCACGCCGCTAAACAAGCCGGCGGATAGGGTGGCAAACTACTAACTCACGATAATAACGGTGGTGGAAATATCATCGCGAAGCGAGTGATATGATTCCAGAAGACTGCAACTCTTCGAGCGTCAGAGTGAGGCTCGAGAAGACTTATTGCGGGTGGCGGAAGCGTATACAATACAAGTGACCAATATCCGGGATCGCACAGGACTGACTGGGACTCCTCTAGGCATCGGACGCGCTATCAAACTCTTCATCCAAGAGATCGCCTTCGTCAACATCTGGCCAAATCAACAAGCCAGGTGAGTACTATGAAAGTACTCGCAAGGCAGTCCGGACATAAGACATAACAAATGCAAACATGAAGCATATGAACAAGTTAACCCGTGCGTTCAGACATAGAGATAATAAATACTGGGTGCCAAGCGAGGGTCTGAATGACGCCTTGAGCGGAAACTGCAGAATAGTAATACTGGTGCCAAACGAGTGTCTGAAAGACTCCTCGAGCGGAAAATGCGGAATAATAATACAGGTGCCAAACGAGTGTCTGAAAGACTCCTCGAGCGGAAAATGCGGAATAATAATACAGGTGCCAAACGAGTGTCTGAAAGACTCCTCGAGCGGAAAATGCGGAATAATAATGCGGGTGCCAAACGAGTGTCTGAAAGACTCCTCGAGAGGAAAATGCAGAATAATAATGCCACAGTCGGGCGTCGAGGCGACACCACATAAAGGGCTTGCAACAGAAAATAAAGACAGTGCATGCCACAGTCGGACGTCTGTGCGACATCACATAAAGGGCTTATATTTAAAGTAAGAAACAAGTACACACCACAGTCGGACGTCTGCGTGACGTCACATAAAGGGCTTATATCACAGCTCAATAATACAATCATTCGGGAACATAAATTATCACAAGCATGCGACAAATATAAAGTTAGTCCATCCACAGGAATAACAATAAAACTGGATTTACCACTTGAGCTTGTTCACCGGGGACAATTTTTTCTCACAGATAGATATGGATATAGTGTTTGCACTACTTGATCATGGATACGATGATTTGGAAAGAATTGACTCTGCAGAGTTTGTACTTAACCACAGCCAACGGATTTCAGTAGTCACGGGGACTAGTTCCGTCTACGGTGTTTTGGAAGAAACACGTCTAACCAGTACACACCCAATTCAACCATCCGAAGCCAGGGATCACCCTCGGCAACATTCAAGAAAAACCTTGAGACGGGGAGGCTACAACCTCGCGTAGCATGGGATCAAATTTCTATACGCGCGCTCTAAGGGGGTGCCCCCCCTCTCGGTCCCAACCAGAAACACCCATGCCCCCTGACCGGATGACTGGCTTTAATCCTAGGCCAAGGTACCATCATCCCGGCCTCTCTGTTTGGTGTGTACACGGAAAGAGGTTACCAACTTACTAAACCGCATCCTGGCAATGAGACATGTGGTAGCACGGAAGGGGGAAAGAACGATAACGTGGCTCCAACCATGTTAACGTCGGAGAAAGTCGGATGACGCAAGGCTGGTATGCTACAACAGTACCACCTTGCTGCCCTTCATGTCACCACATGATTTGGCCATCTCTCATCAGAGATCATCGCAACTTTGGAACATGCGGGAAAACAACGATAACGTGGCTCCAACCACGTTAACGTCGGAGAAAGTCGGATGACGCAAGGCTGGTATGCTACAACAGTACCACCTTTCTACCCTTCATGTCACCACATGATTAGGCCATCTCTCATCAGAGATCATCGCGACTTTGGAACAACCGGGTCGTTGCCTTACAAGCAACGAGGTATTTACCGACACTCATATGCCACGCACAAACTCTCACGTGAACATGTAAAACACCTCTCATATCAAATGTTCAAAACATGCTTGCCTTGATCGGAGAAGTCGGAGTCTAGCTCGGCGAAGTTCGCGGCTCCGTCACCTCTCCTGGAACCTACGGCAATCACGAAACGGGCACTAACGTGAAAACCAACACATGCACAGAAACTTTTCCAAATATTTTTCAAATAAATCCCATAAAAACTAGACAAAATTTCAAGATTTTCAGAAAAAGAATCACTCAAAAATTCCTTTTTATTAAAAAGTTATAAAGGTTTCTGTCCAGGGACTTATCTGTAATGAAACAGAAAAGTTCCAGGGTTTTAACTGAGAAAACAGAAAATGCTTCGGTTGGGAATGCGCAAGCGCAAAGGAGAAAACGTATTTGCCCGAAGGCGCCAACAGAAAACGGTTCGAAGGAGAATAGAATAGAGGCTGACAGGCGGGTCCACCTGTCAGGCTCAAAAAGCTCGCCGGCGTCGAACCACGGCGAGTTAGGAGAAACGGAGGGTACCAAGAGCTTCAACGTCTTCTTCCGCGTCGGTGGGTGGTGGACTCGTCCAACGGGGAGCACCACGTCGACGGCGACACTATCTCCGGCGGACGGCGGCTCGGGTGAGGATGGGGAACTCCAGTGGAGGGCTGCAAACTACGAATTGAGGCGCGGGTCAGAATGAGGGATGCAAGGTGAAGCTACTGGCAAGAGAATGGGGGCGGGGAAGCACACACGGGGGCGAATCGGGCTGGATCCCGTGGCGGGTCGCGGCGGCCGGAGTCGAGGAACGAGACCTCCTCGGGGCTCTACCAGTGGCTAGGCTTGCTCTAGGGGGAGTGCAGGGATGGTGGGTGCTCGAGTTGAAGCTTGGGGCCTCTATTTATAGGCAGATCGACGGGGTGTCCGTGAACGGAGAATCTCCGGCGAGCGATTACGGCGGAGCAGTGGATTGGCAGGAGGTTTGATTGGCCAGGCAGCATCAGTGGAGGTTACTGGAGTCGTTTCACAGCTAAACGGGGTCGGTCTTGGCGTAATGGCGTCGGTCCACGGTGAGGTGACCGCACGGGCTCAACGGCGGCAGAGAGCGCGCTCCGCGCCCTGTGGTTCACGACGAGAGCGGCAGCGCGCTCGGGGGAGTGGAAGGCCACGCGGCGAGCTCCGGTGGTTTGGGCGGTGCTGGGTGGCGTCGTCGGCGCCGTGTCTCCCGCTGGCGTCCGCAAAGCCGCCGCCGGCGTCGGTCACGGGGCGGCGCACCTTCTGCTGCTCGTCGCCGATGCCCGCAAGGCGCCAGGCGTTCGTGCGGTGCAGGAACAAGAGGGCGGGGACGAGGAGCAAGGCGACGCGGTGGTACTGCCGAGATCGATGTCCCTCTCTGAAGAAGACGACAGCAAGCCACTGACTGAATCTCTGAATTTTCTGAACTTGATACAGATAGTGCACTGCAGGTGTTCGACAGGAGGATCTTGCAATGAGATAAATTTTTCTGGAGCTGTAACTTGGTGAGGTGACCACTCAATGCACCCAGAGGCTGCCTGATTTTACTTGGAATTTTTGGAGAAGGTTTTGAATGAATTTCACCAAATTTGACAAATCTGGTCCAAACTTGCAGCAGGTTTAGTTTGAAAATTTTGAACTGAATACCAGTGGATCTTCATGGTTCTTGATTGAGGGTTCAAGGGACTAGGAGGGGAAAAAGGTTTGGGGGCAAAAATCAAGACAGAAAGTGGAGTTCCTTTGTAAATCTCCAAGTGCTAGAAAAGAAGGCAGAAATTTATTTGAATAGAATATAAATGGAAATAATCACATGGGGAGGTTCAACTTGCTGGATTTGATGCAGATCATGATCCAAAGGTGAGGAAAGGGTTAGGAGAGAGGATTTGCACTAAGGCCATGGCAAGAAGGAATTGTTGAAAGTGGCAAAGGATTTTCCAAAAGCCATAGTGCAAATTTCAAGGAGATTTTCAAAAGTCATTTCCCAAGTGAAAAATATGTTTTGTCTTGAGCCCAAATGAAAAGCAAGAACCTCCAAGACCAAAGACAGATCTTGGTTGAATCCAAGTAAAACTTTTGCCATAAAGAAAAATATTTGAGAGTGAGAGTTCTCTTGAAGAAAAATTTAAATCACTCCCCTCAAGTCAAATAAAAATCTTTAAAAAAAATCCAAATAAAAAAAAACTTGGGTGTCACAGATCTATGATGTCTCTTACCGATCTACCACTATCGTTTTAGGGTTATGCATTAGATACAGCTACATTCACGTTAAATAGGGCACCATCTAAATCTGTTGAGACGACACCGTATGAACTATGGTTTGGCAAGAAGGAGTTTCTTAAAGTTTGAGGTTGCAATACTTATGTGAAAAAGTTTCAACCTGATAAGCTCAAACCCAAATCGAAGAAATGCGTCTTCATAGGATACCCAAAAGAAAATGTTGGGTACACCTTCTATCACAGATCCGAAGGCAAGATATTCGTTGCTGAAAATGGATCCTTTCTAGAGAAGGAGTTTCTCTCAAAAGAAGTGAGTGGGAGGAAAGTAGAACTTGATGAGGTAACTGTACCTGCTCCCTTATTGGAAAGTAGTTCATCACGGAAATCTGTTCCTGTGACTACTATACCAATTAGTGAGGAAGCTAATGATGATGATCATGTAACTTCAGATCAAGTTACTACCGAACCTCGTAGGTCAACCAGAATGAAATCCACACCAGAGTGGTACGGTAATCCAGTTCTGGAGGTCATGTTACTTGACCATGACTAACCTACGAACTATGAGGAAGCGATGATGAGCCCAGATTAAACAAAATGGCTTGAGGCCATGAAATCTGAGATGGGATCCATGTATGAGAACAAAGTGTGGACTTTGGTTGGCTTGCCCGGTGATCAGCAAGCCATAGAAAATAAATGGATCTTCAAGAGGAAGACGGACGCTGATAGTAGTGTTACTATCTACAATGCTAGACTTGTCGGAAAAAGGTTTTTGACAAAGTTCAAGGTGTTGACTACGATGAGAGTTTCTCACTCATAGCGATGCTTAAGTCTGTCCGAATCATGTTAGCAAATTGCCACATTTTATGAAATCTGGCAAATGGATGTCGAAACTACATTCCTTAATGGATTTCTTAAAGAAGAGTTGTATATGATGCAACCAAAAGGTTTTGTCAATCCTAAAGGTGCTAACAAAATATGCAAGCTTCAGCGATCCATCTATAGACTGGTGCAAGCATCTCGGAGTTGGAATATACACTTTGATAAGTTGATCAAAGCATATAGTTTTATACAGACTTGCGGTGAAGCCTGTATTTACAAATAGTGAGTGGGAGCACTACAACATTTCTGATAAGTATATGTGAATGACATATTGTTGATCGAAAATAATGTAGAATTATTCTGCAAAGCATAAAGGAGTATTTGAAAGGAGTTTTTCAAAGAAGGACCTCGGTGAAGCTGCTTACATATTGAGCATCAAGATCTATAGAGATAGATCAAGACGCTTGATAAGTTTTTTCAATGAGTACATACCTTGACAAGATTTTGAAGTAGTTCAAAATGGAACACTCAAAGAAAGAGTTTCTTGCTTGTGTTACAAGGTGTGAAATTGAGTAAGACTCAAAGCCCGACCACGACAGAAGATAGAAAGAGAATGAAAGTCATTCCCTATGCCTCGGCCATAGGTTCTATAAAGTATGCCATGCTGTGTACCGGATCTATTGTATACCCTACACCGATTTTGGCAAGGGAGTACAATAGTGATCTAGGAGTAGATCACTGGACAACGGTCAAAACTATCCTTAGTGGAATAAGGATATGTTTCTCGATTATGGAAGTGACAAAAGGTTCATCGTAAAGGGTTACGTCGATGCAAATTTTGACACTAATCTAGATGACTCTAAGTCTCGGTCTAGATACATATTGAAAGTGGGAGCAATTAGCTAGAGTAGCTCCGTGCAGAGCATTGTAGACATAGAAATTTGCAAAATACTTACTGATCTGAATGTGACACTCCCGTTGACTAAAATTATCTCACAAGCAAAACATGATCACACCTTAGTACTCTTTGGGTGTTAATCACATAGAGATGTGAACTAGATTATTGACTCTAGTAAACCCTTTGGGTGTTGGTCACATGACGATGTGAACTATGGGTGTTAATCACATGGTGATGTGAACTATTGATGTTAAATCACATGGTGATGTGAACTAGATTATTGACTCTAGTGAAAGTGGGAGACTGAAGGAAATATGCCCTAGAGGCAATAATAAAGTTATTATTTATTTCCTAATTTCATGATAAATGTTTATTATTCATGCTAGAATTGTATTAACCGGAAACTTGATACATGTGTGAATACATAGACAAACATAGTGTCACTAGTATGCCTCTACTTGACTAGCTCGTTAATCAAAGATGGTTGAGTTTCCTAGCCATAGACATGAGTTGTCATTTGATTAACGGGATCACATCATTAGGAGAATGATATGATTGACTTGACCCATTCCGTTAGCTTAGCCCTTGATCGTTTAGTATGTTGCTATTGCTTTCTTCATGACTTATACATGTTCCTATGACTATGAGATTATGCAACTGTCGTTTACCGGAGGAACACTTTGTGTGCTACCAAACGTCACAACGTAACTGGGTGATTATAAAGGTGCTCCACAGGTGTCTCCGAAGGTACTTGTTGGGTTGGCGTATTTCGAGATTAGGATTTGTCACTCCGATTGTCGGAGAGGTATCTCTGGGCCCACTCGGTAATGCACATCACATAAGCCTTGCAAGCATTGCAACTAATGAGTTAGTTGCGGATGATGTATTACAGAACGAGTAAAGAGACTTGCCGGTAACGAGATTGAACTAGGTATTGAGATACCGACGATCGAATCTCGGGCAAGTAACATACCGATGACAAAGGGAACAACGTATGTTGTTATGCGGTCTGACCGATAAAGATCTTTGTAGAATATATGGGAGCCAATATGAGCATCCAGGTTCCGCTATTGGTTATTGACCGGAGACGTGTCTCGGTCATGTCTACATAGTTCTCGAACCCGTAGGGTCCGCACGCTTAAAGTTTCGATGACAGTTATATTATGAGTTTATATGTTTTGATGTACCGAAGGTTGTTCGGAGTCCCAAATGTGATCACGGACATGACGAGGAGTCTCGAAATGGTTGAGACATGAAGATTGATATATTGGAAGCCTATATTTGGATATCGGAAGTGTTCCAGGTAAAATCGGAATTTTACCGGAGTACCGGGGGTTACCGGAACCCCCCCGGGGGATTAATGGGCCTACATGGGCCTTAGTGGAAATAGAGGGCAGCAAGGGGAGTGTGGGGCGCGCCCCCCCAAGGCCCAAACCGAATTGGTTTAGGGCAAGGGGGGCCGGCCCCCTCTTTCCTTCTCCTCCTCTCCCTTTCCTTCCCCCTCTCCTACTCCTACTAGGAATAGGAGGAGTCCTACTCCTAGTGGGAGTAGGACTCCCCCTTGGCGCGCCTCTCCCTGGTCGGCCACCTCCTCCCCTTGCTCCTTTATATACAAGGGCAGGGGCACCCTAGAGACACAACAATTGATCGTTTGATCTTTTAGCCGTGTGTGGTGCTCCCCTCCACCATAGTCCACCTCGATAATACTATAGCGGTGCTTAGGCGAAGCCCTGCATCGGTAGAACATCATCATCGTGACCATGCCGTCGTGCTGACGAAAATCCCCCTCAACACTCGGCTGGACCGGAGTTCGAGGGACGTCATCGGGCTGAACGTGTGCTGAACTCGGAGGTGTCGTGCGTTCGGTACTTGATCGGTCGGATCGTGAAGACGTACGACTACATCAACCGCGTTGTGCTAACGCTTCCGCTTTCGCTCTACGAGGGTACATGGACAACACTCTCCCCTCTCGTTGCTATGCATCACCATGATCTTGCGTGTGCGTAGGATTTTTTTTGAAATTACTACGTTACCCAACAGGGGGTGCACGGGCACGGGCGCGGGCGCGGCGGGTGCAGCCAAACGCACGGGAACCGGCGCTGCAGTGGGTGGTGGGGCGCGCAAGGGCGCGGCGGGTGCAGCCAAATGCACGGGGGCCGGCGCCACGGTAGGTGGTGGGCACGCACGGGCACGGGCGCTGGCGCCGGCATGTACACGAGCTCGCACAGGTCCGCGGAGACGTCGCTGACGCCCGTGGCTTCTAGCTCTACGATAGTGCTCGGCGACCAGCCCGTCAATGCTACGGGGATAGTCGCTGGCGCGGGCGCGAGGATGGGAGCTGGGACGGGAGCGGGAGCAGCAACCGCCGTGGCCAGCTCGTTCTGGGCCATG